>NW_028261392.1:9335342-9512842 GCF_051295495.1 Thamnophis sirtalis
TCAGCAGGCAAGGTAATTTATTTATTTGTTTATTTATCAAATATTTGAATTGCCTATTTCTCTCAAAGAGAGACTCTGGGCAGAGTATCGAGGAAGGAATTGCAAAAATACAGGCTTACATCTCCCATTCTTAAATGTTTGACAAATGAGAAAAAAATAGAAGCAAATAAAGTTCAATAGAAAATATGTTTGGACAGACAGATACTTAATTTGAAATCAGATGATTTAAATAACTTAATCAAATATTTTTTTTTTAACATCGCAAATAGGATTGTACCCAAGGCATCTCAAAACTAACAACACTACTTGAATTGAAGAAAAGTTGGTCATTTCTGAATGTCTCTGGAGATTCTCAGTCATCCCAAAGATGCTTTTTCAAAAGGCAACTGGACTTTGTTTTTTTCCTTGAAGACATTTCACTTCTCATCCAAGAAGCTTCTTCAATTCTAAGTCAGGACTGTAGACACTTCTTGGATGAGAAGTGAAATGTTTTCAAGGGGGAAAAAAAGTCTATTTGCCTTTTGAAAAAAAACAAACACCTTTTTGATGATTGGTCATTTCTGCAGACGTTAGAGTTGTCTGTAAGCATATTTCTAAAGACTTACAGTAGTATTTTGTACAGATTGATTCAGTAAATCCTAATAATGTTGAATCAGGAGTTATGGTATGTATTTTTTAAAAACTAACTGTCCAGTATGACTGGCACCAACACTGAAGAAGTCAAGATGAGTTTCTAAGAAATAGCCCCATTGTGTAGGGCAGTGTTTTTCAACCTTGTCAACTTGAAAATGTCTGGACTTCAACTCCCAGAATTCCCCAGCCAGCATTCGCTGGCTGGGGAATTCTGGGAGTTGAAGTCCAGACATCTTCAAGTTGACAAGGTTGAAAAACACTGGTGTAGGGACCTACCATATTATAGAACTACTCACTGAAATGATTTGCCATTAGTTTATGAAAAGTGATGGGTAAATATTGCTGATTTGTGAAATCAATATTGAGTAATGTATCTCTGTTTTGCATTATGTCTACTTCTCTAGTTCGTAAAACAGATACTGAGAGTAAGCATACCGCATTATCTGGCAGTAGGATGTTCATATCAATTATGAAATTGAAAAACAGTTGGTGGAAAAAAGGCATCAAGTTTTCTTTTACTGTTTCCTCAAATTATTGATTATTTCTGTGCTTGGAAAGCTACTAGATAATTCAGATGCACAGCCTTGGATCTTAATTAAATTGTATTCAATTAAAGACTTAATAACTACCCCCCAAAGACTAAACAAGTCCAGAAATACCTCAGTAACCTTTTAATGTGCCTATTTTATTGCCTGAAAAATACTTCTAGCAAGAATTAATGTATGCAAAATGTGTCTAACAAGTTATTCTCCCTGGACTGGAACTAATCAGTGTTTTACATGGAAAATCACCATAATATTATCAACAACTTTACTATAATACCCCCCCCCAAAAAAAAAAAACACCAAACCCTACATTAATAAGCAAAGTTGGCTGTAAACTGTAAGCTATGTTTATAAGCTATGCTTCATAAGGAAAGTGTAGTCTCGGTTTCATCAAGACATTGATTATATCCTGTTGTATATCTGCACCCCAGGCTGCCTAAATGAGGCCATCATAATCTTGTCCAAGGACTTGGGGATCAAAAGGGGATCTTAACAAGCTTAAGATCAGTCATGACAATAAAGAGTTGTTGTGTGTTTCAACCTCTCTTAGTACCAACAGCTTTCCATCTGCGTTCTAAATGGAGTAGCACCAGACCCATTAACTCTTGCTGAAAGATCAGACAGAGACCTAGAGGCACGTATGCGTAGATGTCAGATGTACAATTTCCTGAACTGTGACTAGTATTTGTCATTCATGCCTTATATTGTGCCTCTTGCTAGGCACTCTACATGGGGTTGTTCTGTAAGCTCCAACAGGTAGTAGTACAGGCAGTAATAGGTGCACCTCTGCATGCCCATGTAACACCTACTGTATTTTTCAGAGTATAAGATGCACCTTTCCCCCTCCTGAAAGCAGGTGAAAATATAGCTGCATCTTATAGACTGAATAGGGGTGTTTTGGCATCCCGTACCACCAGACGTTGCATTTTCGCCTTCCCAGGCCCCCTACAATGCTCTGCACATCCCATTTTTGCCAAAAGCAACCCTTTTTTGCCTGCAGAGTGCTTCTGGGGGGCAGGGAGGGCAAAAACATGATGCATGGCGGGCTTGCATGGAGTTTTTGGTGAAAATGGGTCGTGTGGAGCACTGTGGAGTGCTTCTGAGGGCCAGGGTGGGCAAAAATATGGCACACAGAGGCCAAACACTATTTTTTTTTCTTGTTTTCCTCCTGCAAATTTAAGTGCATCTTATAGCCCAGTGCATCTTATAGTCCGAAAAATATGGTATGTTATATGGGTTGCACTGGTAATCATTAGACTTCCAGGGTGCTCAAAGCACTTCATGGTGCGGTGATGATGGTGTTATTCTTTCACGCTTGGTGATTCTATGGGCGAAGTCTCTCTATAGCTTCCAATCGCTTCTTGGTATAGGAACTAGTTATATATGGGAGTGTTTTACTCCCATCCTCCTGTAACTTCTGACAGAGCAAGTACGCTCCAGATCTCATCTATTTAGCAAGACTAACTCAAGGAAATGGGCCTTTCCTGTCATGTTTCCTACTCTCTAGAATAGCACTAGAATAGCACACATGAGCCAAGGTGGCGCAGTGGTTAGATGCAGCACTGCAGGCTACTGCTAGATCAGCAGGTCAGCGGTTCAAATCTCACCGGCTCAGGGTTGACTCAGCCTTCCATCCTTCCGAGGTGGGTAAAATGAGGACCCAGATTGTTGGGGGCAATATGCTGACTCTCTGTAAACCGCTTAGAGAGGCCTGAAAGGCCTATGAAGCGGTATATAAGTCCACTGCTATTGCTATATATATTGCACTCCCTTGTTCTCAAGATTTGAGTTGTCCTCACTGTGATATTCTTCAAACAAGCCTTACAAACTTGCCTCTTTCTCCAGGTGTTATGTTAAGAGTCTGTTCCAATGAGGAATTTTTATTCTGTGGTTTGCTGCCTTTTGTGTCTTCATACCTTACTGGATGGGTGTTTAATGGTATACCACCCAAGTCTTTCTCAGCTGACCAGCTAATAAATGTAGTTCCTAAATAAATAAATAAATAAACCGATAAATATTGGGTGAATAAATTTAGTTCAACAGAATACTGTCAGAGGAAGAAAAAGAAATTCTCCTCACACAGATCATTTATACTTTCATTTTGCATTGCTATTGTATTTTAGTTCCATTATAACAAGATTATAGTTTCTAATTATTAAGCCAAACTCTATGTCCCACACTCTTAATTATTTTTTAAAAGGTTAAAAAAATAATGATAAAAAGGAATTTGAACAGCTAACAAAAGAACCTCAAAGCACTAAGGATGATTTTCCTTTAATATGTTTTCCCCAAGTTAGTTTTCAGTCCAACAATTCCAGTTTGTGTATATTAATGTATTACTTTTTACCTGAGGTTGCTTTATACATCCACAGATGATTTAAAATTTAAAAGGGATTGGGGGTTCAATTCCCTAACTTGGAGTTACAGATGTTCAGTCCAAATAAGTGGTGGGATTCATTTTTTTTTTACTAATGGTTCTGTGGGTGTGGTTTGTTGGGTGTGGCATGGCTTGGTGGGCGTGGCAGGGGAAGGTTACTGCAAAATCCCCATTTCCTCCCAATCAGTTGGGACTCAGGAGGCAGAGAATAGATGAGGGCGGGGCCAGTCAAAGGTGGTATTTACTGGTTCTCCAAACTACTCAAAATTTCCGCTACCGGTTCTCCAGAACTGGTCAGAACCTGCTGAATACCACCTCTGAGTCCAACAGAACTGTAAACACAAATAACCAGAGCTCAGTTGCAAAACTCCAGATGAAATCCAGAGGGCAGCAAAGTGATTTTCTATTTGTATGAATTTTCACAGGGGGGAAAAGAGAGACTGTCTATCTGTCCGTTTGGCTGTCTGTCTTTAGCAAGCCACACATATTCAGCAACGTCTCCACAATATTGGGCACAGCCTTCCTCGTTTTATTACCCTTTTGCAATATTACAGGCCTGAATTGGAAGGCAGAATCACAAAATCAATTATAACCCTGTATGATTACTTTCTTTAAATGATTGTCATTATAATCAACCTAGCATTATTGAGCCTGGTGTCATGACTAAGATTTATGCTGCAACTAAATTAGGTATGTCTTTTAATTTCATTTTCTTTGGTATAATTGGTTCTATGATGCTCAGGTGCTTTTTCCACCTCCCATTTTCAAGGAGAAGTGATTTATTTATTAAACTACCCAGCAGATGACATTAAACAACTCTAAATGTTGTTAGAAGAGCTCTCTTCATTCGGACAACTACAATGAAGCTAATGCAGTGCAGAGGACACTGCAAATATAATCACAAAGCTCTAAGCAAAGGAAGGATCATATTTTATGAACAGGTTGCTGAGATAGCTAAGGGAAATGTTTATCATCAACGTTTATTATGCTGCTTCCATTACTTCGTGGACAAAGAGGTTAGGACTGCCACCGAAGTCATCACTAAAGCTTCATTTCTTCTGTACAGTGTTTTATATCTCTTAAGAGGGATGTGCAACTAAAATTCAATATTCTATCAATTGTATTGCTACAGGTATCATTTCAAGCTCAGCAAACTGGTATTAACCTGCAGACCAGCTGGTTTTATCCTCCTTGTGATTTCACAGCCCCCTTCTACATACGTCCACTCCAAATTGCAACCCATTGGCTTCAGTAGGACCCATTCCCAAATACACCTTAAAGCAAATAAAGGAGAACATTTGTAGCTCAGGAATAAAACGATGGGTCCTCTTGCTTCATGTGGTTGTTTTCTTGCGGACGTTTCATAACCCAAACTAGATAACGTCATCAGTGTCCATGGACTACTTTGTGCAATGAAATGTCTGCAAGAAAACAACCAAGGTCAGAGAGCACTAAGAACACCTTATACCTTAAAGCAGTGTTTCTCAACCTTGGAAACTTGAAGATGTCCGGACTTCAACTCCCAGAATTCCCCAGCCAGCGAATGCTGGCTGGGGAATTCTGGGAGTGGAAGTCCGGACATCTTCAAATTGCCAAGGTTGAGAAACACTGCCTTAAAGCACTGCAGACCAGAGCATCTACCTCCTAGTCTGTATAGGAACCAGACCTTCCAACCTGCAGGAAAAGATTGCTCTATATTTTTTGGAGGGAGGGGGGTGGCTTTCGGCGTATTGAATCCTTTAATTTGCCTTTGGATCTGTTGAGCTATTAGTTTTTTCAACTAGACTCATCTTAGATAGAGAAGGTAGTCGCTCTTTCCTTCTGTCTCTCTTGTTCTCTCCAGAAGTAGTATTCTGCCTGAACTGGTAGCGGGAATTGAAGGTGGCCCCGCCCACCTGCCCTGGCTGTATGGCATCCCATTTAAGCCCTTTTTTAGCCAAAAGTGCATGTGCGGAAGGTGGAGCGCATGCATGGAGGTGGCACGTGCTACCCAGTCAGTGGTGGGATTCAAATAATTTAACAACCAGTTCTCTGCCCTAATGACCATCTGGGTAGGTGGGGCTTGGTGGTCATGTGACTGGGTGGGCGTGGCCAACTCAAGTTCACTCAGGTCGATGGGCGCTTCACCTTAGCTATTACAATGTAGTAAGGGTTAACTGGAGAGGCAGTTTCTGTAAGCAGGTCAATAAAGATCAGGCTAGAAACAACACTGGAATGTTTCCTTCCTGCCTTCCTTACAGGATTAGCCCTGTAAAGTGGAAAAAAACCAAAAGGAGATTTCTTCCAACAATCGATTCTCTGAACTACCTAGAAAGTTACCAACCGGTTCTCCTGAATAGGTGCGAACTGGCTGAATCCCACCACTGTATCCAGTGGTGGGATTCAATTTTTTTTTACTAGCGGTTTTGTGGGCGTGTCTTGGTGGCCATGGCAGGAGACTGTAAAATCTCAATTTCCTCCCCACTCCAGGGGAAGGTTACTGCAAGATGCCCATTTCCTCCTGGTCAGCTGGGACTTGGGAGGCAGAGAATAGAATAACTGGCAGGGCCAGTCAGAGGTGGTATTTACCAGTTCTCCAAACTACTCAGAATTTCCTCTACCAGTTCTCCAGAACTGGTCAGAACTTGCTGGATATCACCTCTGGTGCTAGAAAAGGAAGTGTGAATGCTCACATTTGTGAACTGTTAGAGAAGGTAAATGAATAACACCTCTGGTTCTCTTCCTTTCCAACACAGCTATGCATATTTTAAAGCAGGAGAAAATGTCCATATTTCTCTCTCTCTCTCTCTCTCTCTCTCTCTCTCTCTCTCTCTCTCTCTCTCTCTCTCTCTCTCTCTCTCTCTCTCTCTCTCTCTCTCTCTCTCTCTCTTTCTTTCCCTCCCTCCCTCCCTCCTCTAATCTAATGCATATAAAATTAGACTGTTCTTAAGATGATAAAAAGGAGAGTAAACTGTTAGGAACATATACAGTAGATGATTGCTCAAGAGCCTTGTGAAGGTTATAAACACACTTATTCCTGATGTTATCTTCCTTCCCTCTTTTGAATGATTTTAAAAAAATGGAGGGGAGAAAAAAAAACGACAGAGTGTGATTACTTCTTACTTGGTTTATGGTTTCACGAGCATGATGGGGATGATAAAGAATTTTAGTACTCATCAATTAAGGTGGTAAAAGCTGAAGAATTTTAATTAGGACAAAACACTTTAAGTACCTTAACAGCTACCAATGAACTGTCATCCTTAATAAGAACAGACTCTCATACGTTCCCATGCAAATGAGATGCAGGCACGGAGAAGTCGGTGCCTTGCCAACAACCTTCCGAATGACTTTGAGTGGGACTTGATGGACTTTTCTATCAACGGAATGAAAATCCTCCTGCCTGAAACAGAGGCATAAATTCAGTGTGTGTTGACCCTGAGACTCAAGGCAATCAAAGGCCACAAGGATAGCACAACAGGATGATGATCATCACATGTAGGGGAGTCCTGTTTTGACAGGCTTATTTAGAATCTCCTCTGTGTGTTCTGCTCACAATGTGTTGTATGTATTGCTCTTTAGCTGTTTTTCACGAGGGAGAGCATCTTTGAAGCTCCCACAATGAAGTCTGCAGAGATTCTCAGTCATCCAGGTCATGGTTGCCCCAAAGGTGCTTTTTCAGGAGGCAACTGGACTTTGTTGTTGTTGTTCTTGTTAAGATGTTTTTCTTCTCATCCAAGAAACTTCTTCCGATCTTACAAGATAATTGGGAATGGAAGGATGGATTATAATGGGGAAGTAGGAATGGATTTCCAGAGGGGGGAAATGCAGACTACGGGTACCAGGAGCATCACTCAGGTGACCCTGAGGACACAGATAAAGCTTCAAGAGCTTCAAGGACCCTCTAAAAGGATGCAAATGACCAGCTGTTCTGCAAGGAATATAAATCCTTCCATTCCCCATTATCCTGTCAGTGCCGAAGAAGCTTCTTGGATGAGAAGTGAAATGTCTTCAAAAGATAAAAGAAAAATAAACAAGAAAGTCTTGAAAAAGCACCTTTGGGACACCTATAATGAAGGATACATAATAACATTGCCTTCTCTTTTCAATTTCTGCTCTCAAGTACTTATCGTAAATGTTAGGGCCAATGGCAAAAAAACCCAGGTGAAGTCATGGGGTGAAAGGACATCAGCAAACATGGGGGACGGAATCAATGATCTGGAATTCATTGATGGATAACATCTGAGAAATAGATTTCTTTTCTAGAAAAAGACTGTGATGGACTAAAATTGAAACCTGCTTTATTCAAACAGTATTACGAACAGGATCAACCTTCTTGGATGGGGTAATGGCTGAGGTTGTGTATCATCTATTCAACTATCAATGTCTCTGTTGATTTTCTATCTAATCTTTTACCTTCCCCCCCCCCTTATGTACGTATTACACCTGTGGTTTTGCCAACAACCAGATACTGTAAAAACAGTTCTCTTTACAAGGAGAAGCGCAATATAATATAAACTAAAGATAAAGCTTCCCCTTGCACATATGTGCTAGTTGTTCCCAACTCTAGGGGACGGTGCTCATCTCCATTTCAAAGCCAAAGAGCAAGTGCTGTCCGAAGACATCTCCATGGTCATGTGGCCAGTATGACTAAGTGCTGAAGGCGCCCAGAACACTGTTATCTTCCCACCAATTTTTTAACTTGCATTTTTACATGCTTTCGAATTGCTAGGTTGGCAGAATCTGGAACAAGTAATGGGAGCTCACTCTGTTTCCCGGCACTAGGAATTTGAACCGCCAAAGTGCCGACCTTCACAATCTACAAGCTCAGTGTCTTAGCCACTGAGCCACGGTGTCCCCAATGTAAACTAGTTGTCATGAATAAATGAAACATTGCAAGTGAAAATAAATTAAAGCATCATTCCCCACCCAAGTATCCCAACTACCTAAACTAGTTGTGAAAAGAAAGATAATTTTGTTGCGTCACAGAGGTTGACAATTAAAAAATAATAATATTCCACTTCTTAGGCACATATCTAGCCAACATTTCTCCTTCCATGATATTGATTAGGATTCTTTTTGGGGGGTTTTCTGTGAGTCTGTTTTGATTTTTTTTTCAGTTAAGTATTGACATAGCTTCAATGATCGTCAAACACGAAAATAATTTTTCCTTCTTATTTGTTTGCTCTCTCACATGTGTGACTATTAATATACAACTAATATCAGTTGTACAGAATATCAGTTTTGGAGTTTTTGCACACAATGTCGATTTTATTAGGACTGTGTGGTGTTGAAGTCCCATTCCAAGCCCACTGGAACATGTAATTGTTTGCAATTCTTTAAAGCAGCCACCTCCTTTCCTAGGATCATGTGGAGGGAGCAGGATTGTGATGTTTAGCAAAGATATGGCTGCTTTAAAAAGTTTTGAGACGTATTGCCTTATCCATTCAATTCTTGATTATTATTTTTTTGAATCCCATTCAAACAGTTGCACAACCTTCACATTTACAGAGTCAGAAAGTTCTACAATGAATTTCTCATGGAAAAACTACAACAAAAAAGAACAGGAGAAGAAAGAAACAAATTCCACAAAAAATGTTGACAATCAAAGTATTTTTTTAAAAAAAATTACTACTACTACTACTATTACTACTACTACTATTACTACTACTACTACTACTACTACTACTACTACTACTACTACTATTCCCAGTTGCAATGTATGACTGTGAAAGTTGACCATAAGAAAGGCTGAGTGCCAAAGAATTGAGGCCTTTGAATTCTGGCGCTGGAGAAGACTCCTGTGAGTCCCTTGGGCTGCAAGGCAATCATTGGTCAGTTCTAGAGGAGATCAACCCTGTCTGCTCTTTAGAAGGCCAGATCCTGAAGATGGGATGCAGGGGTGGGGCTTCAGGAGGCCAAAAAATGGCTGTATTTGGTCTATAAGATGCACCAACATTTCCACGCTCTATTAGGGGGGGGAAAGGTGTGTCTTATACTCCAAAAATATGGTAAGTTTATCTATTTACTCACTGGAGAAAAGCCTAATGCTGGGAATGATTGAGGGCAAAAGAAGAAGGGGACAACAGAGAATGAAGTGGCTGGATGGAGTCACCAAAGCAGTAGGTGTGAGTTTAAATGGACTCCAGAGGATGGTAGAGGACAGGAAGGCCTGGAGGAACATTGTCCATGGGGTTGCGATGGGTCAGACATAACTTTGCAACTAACAACAATTACTACTACTTCTACTCTATTTATTTAATGCCATCGATGAAGTAGGAACACGCTGGTCAGCAAAGGCTACAAACATTTCCTAAATAATGAAAAAAGGGGAAAAAATAACATTGCAAGTGAAAGTCACGCAGCCCACAAAGAAAACTGAGCCAAATTATCACCTATCGAGCCAATTAAGTAGGTGTTTCCTAACACGCTAGCGATCTGCTGGGAGGTCAGGTTATAAATAGATTATTTTGTATTTCACTCGATATGCACGAGATGTTACTAGTTTTGAGGCACAATTATTTGTGTGCCTCGTAAGTACAACAGAAACCTGTTCCGAATTTTTAAAAAATGTTCCTCTCTCTCCTTTTTTGGGGAGATAAAGATAAGTCATAAAGATGAAATTCTATCATGCTCACACTCTAAAATGAAAATGCAGACTTTCAGAAAGGATGAAAAGCCATTTACATTTGGTCGGGAGATTTCAGAGCAACGAAGCCTCATTTCATGATTTCACCAAGCTTATTGATTTTCTACAGGACTTCTTCTCAAATGGAAGTCTGTATGCCAAGCAAAAAGGCATTAGCCTTAGCCACGCCACTCCGCATAACGTATGACTCACTAAAATGTGGCCCATTCAAGGAATTGTGTCAGGGTTCCAAATAGTAAACCCATAGCAAACAGAACTCCGAGGCTAGCAGGTTCCTGAAAGAACAGATTTATTGGAGACATCGTATTGGCACCGACTGGTGAAAACCAACTCTAAAGGTTCCCACAGTTTTCACCTAATTAAAAGTAAAGTTTTCCCCCTTTTCCAAACACTCAGTCACGTGGCCCAATCAAGGTGCTGTCCGGGTGCTTGGAAGATTTACTCCTCCTCTTTCCAACCATCTATGGGAATGTCCTTGGTTCTCAGGGGAAACTATTTTGTTTTGGCTACAAAACCCCAGATATCTCTATTCCCCCCCTTCCTATCCCTCAGCATCATTCTGGCAGCACTGAAGCCTCCAAGATGGCCCCAGTCAGGCCACCTTCAGAGTTGACAAATTGTCTTTTAAGCTGTATTTTCATAAGACATTGATTTGGTCTCTGCCCAGATGAACAGAGTACTCCGGTTCTGAATCCACTGGACTAGTCTATTCATTTAGAAAGGATGAATACAGATAAAACTCTAAATACCTAGATCGATATCCACTTCAGATGGGTACCTGATACTCAAATATGTTCTATATACATGGATATTCAGAGAGAGATAAAGGAGAATTAGCAAAGGCTTGGAATCTTCTTAGACTGTCTGAACTATATATATGATCTTGCAGTTTTGAGAGAGCGAGAGAGGGGGAGGAAAAGAGTGTTGAGAAATTGAGTGTTTGCTTTCCTTAATTTCACTCCCCGACAGCTTTAGCAAAAGGATAAATCTTTCCTGCTACTTCTCTGTACCATGAACAAGTCAGCCTTTTCTCCATCTCACCTTAGAGCAGATTAAATATTCTCTCTCTCTGTCCCTCTCTGTCTCTCTGTCTCTCTTTCTCTCTCTCTCTTTCTCTCTCTTCCCAGCTTAGTACTCACAGTTTTGCTGATCCTGACCATTTTTTACCCATAGGCTTTTTAGTGGCTTCTTTCAGAAGTTGAAAGAAATCACTTTGCTGCCTTTAAACCTATGGCTCAAGGCAATGGGGAATAAGTATGACAAATTATTAATTTATATATGTTCTGATGGCACCGTCTACTTACGTTTTATTACAGGAATAAGTGCCTGTTAAATTTGTAAATATCTCCTCCTCCTCCTCCTCCTCCTCCTCCTCCTCCTCCTCCTCCTCCTCCTCCTCCTCCTCCTCCTCCTCCTCCTCCTCCTCCTCCTCCTCCTCCTCCTCCTCCTATACTACCCCTTATACTATACTAAGAATCAAAAGGGTCCTTTTTTCCTAGTCATCACATATAGTAGGAGAAGAGGAAATAGTACTAGTTATTTTTGCAAAAGAAAAATTAAAAAAGCATATGTCTCTCTTTTCCCCTTCATGGATTACTGCCTTGTTTTTCCCCATAACTCTTTTCCATTCTCTTATGGTGGACCCTATATTCTATTTTTATTTTATTTTAGGAAACGCAATTAGCACCTACAGTATTTCTGAAGCAACATCTAATTATGCACACTG
This sequence comes from Thamnophis sirtalis, assembly GCF_051295495.1. Lineage (NCBI taxonomy): Eukaryota > Metazoa > Chordata > Lepidosauria > Squamata > Natricidae > Thamnophis > Thamnophis sirtalis. The sequence goes on from NW_028261392.1 coordinate 9,347,249, forward strand.
GCTCATTTTAATTACTTTTCAATGTTGAAATCTGCAAGTGAAATCTATTCCAGTTTTTCTTATATAATAATTGTAACTGTGATATTAATTTAGTGGTACTGATCAGGTGGATTCAGAAACAGCACCATTTAAAAAAAAGATTTAAAAGTGTTAGGAATCCTTGTAGTACTGAAAACCAGGGATTTGTATCACTGTATATTATTCTGTGAAAATTGCCACAAATGCAGATCAGACCCAGTTTCACATATATTTCATGGCATTTTTCAAACTTCCCTACCATCCATGGCCTGACTCTACCTTCATTCTCTCTTGGTGAGTCCATTCTGATTTTTGTGAATTTTTGCTTAAGTATAATTGTAAGGGGGAGGGGTAATGCCGCAGTGTGTATGTGTGTGAGGGAGAAGAAAGGAAGTATTTCCTACCACATCTCCTTATAGTTCCTTAATAAGACATCCTGGAATAATGAAACTGCTTTTGTTGCACAGTATGCAGAGAACATAAAAGCATTCTTTTTCCAGAATCAGTATTTCTCTTCCTTCACAATTGTGAAGTTTGCAAATGTTTTTTTTTTAATCTGATTTTTTTAACCTCACTGTCAAAGGTTCAACAGATCAATGGACTCGAAAACCCAGTTTGTTCTCCAATTATATCCTCTAACAGTAACCTTCTTTAATTAATCTCTATTCCAATGTAGCTCCAGCAGAGAACCTAATGAAAACGGAATATTCATTGCTTCTGAAGTTATCCTTTGCATGGTCTTTATTTCTGACAGAGACTATGGCGTAGAGCACAATATGTCATAACTATGACTTAGTCACACCTCATGAAGTTTGAGATTATCGTTCTTAAACAGACTCAATCACACTCCTTAATTCTCTGCTTAATCACCGTATTTCTCATTTGTCCCATGCAGACATCTTTCGGTGGAAGTCCCATTCAATTCAACAAAGCTTATCTGAAGTAGATTTTAAACAACCGTGCAACCATGCAGTATTAGAACAGCAAGCAGGAATTTTATTCTGAATAACAGTAGTTATAGAAGGTCCACAATGGAATTTAATTCATTCGTGAATTTTTAAATCACAAGCCAGTAAGTTGCAAGACATCCTTCTGAAAGTCACAGCCAATCGTTCGTTAAAATTTGCCACTTTGAAATACTGTGTTTTCCGAAAATAAGACAGGGTCTTATTTTCTTTTGACAGCCCCAAATAAGTGCTTGGCCTTATTTTGGGGGAGGTCCTATTATTTTTGAAGTGCAGGAGCCCATTAACCTCAGCCCACGGCCCACGGATCAACTAATCCAGAGAGGGCAGGAAGTTCTGTCTCTGTTTCTGGCACACTCTTGCCAGCCCTAACGTCACTGGGCCTGCTGCTCATTTTGCAGCTGCCACTAAGAGAAGCCGCCACTAAGAGAACTAGGGTTGCCGGAGCGGCCTCTGCAATGCCATTCCGGATGGATGGCAGGTGCATGTGGGATGCATGGGGCATATTCCCACCTTTCCCTCCAGGAACTGGTTGCTCATGTATTAAAATATTTTAGGGGACGGCTTATTTTCAGGGGAGGGCTTATTTTAGCACATGCACTCAAAAGCCCGATTGGACTTATTATTCAGGGAGGTCTTATTTTTGGGGAAACAGAGTAACGAAGGTCAAATGTAATGCCAAACATGAGAGGATGAATGCCCAATGTTTGAATTACTAAACTAATCAGAATTAATTAGGAATGAGGGTGGATCATTTGAAGGCTTAAATGTCAACATCACCCCTCCAATGGTAAATCAAGGTTATGGGGTCTGTATCTTTAATCCAAAATAGATTTCATCCATAGTGAATGAACTCTAACATTCAAATCCCAACACTCTTGTAAATCTAGAAGAGCCTTCTGACCGTGACCCGACAATATGTCTATCGCACAGTGTCGGTGAACCCCTTCTGACAACTAGGTTAGGTTAGGTTAGGTTAAGTTTATTTATAGGCCGCCCTTTTCCCTGAGGGGACTCAGGGCGGCTTACAACTTATATAGGAAGGGGAAACATACAATGACATATAGGACAATACATAATTAAAAGAGTAAAGCAACATTCATTCAACATTCGGGCGGGGATGGATTATAATCTTTAACCCCAGGCCTGACGGGATAGCCAGGTCTTGAGGGCTGTGCGGAAGGTCTGGAGGGTGGTGAGGGTACGAATCTCCACGGGGAGATGGAGGTATCTACTACCCAGCAGGTAGTAAATTAGTTAGTATTACTACCCAGCAGGTAGTAAATTAGTTAATACTGGTCATGATCAAGACCAAGTTCCCATGGATCACAGGCAGAATGAAATTTACAAGAACACCACAATCAGGAACAGTTGTCGAAAACATTGTTCTCATACTTCTGAGCATTAAATTCTTGCCCCAATTCTAGCTCTGACCAGAGATTCCATTATATAGCGATAGCAATAGCAGTTAGACTTATATAATGCTTCATAGGGCTTTCAGCCCTCTCTAAGCGGTTTACAGAGTCAGCATATCACCCCCACAGTCTGGATCCTCATTTCACCCACCTCGGAAGGATGGAAGGCTGAGTCAACCTTGAGCCGGTGAGATTAGAACCGCTGAACTGCAGATAACAGTCAGCTGAAGTGGCCTGCAGTACTGCACCCTAACCACTGCACCACCTCGGCTCTATATGCCCCATAGGGAATTATAATCATGACCAACCATAACCTATAATACATTTTCAGGAGCTAATACATGCTGGAATATGAACAGTGTTATCTCTCTTCCAGCTTTAATAAAATGAGCAGAAAATCTCATACTAACCATATAGTTAGTTGTGAAAGTGTAATCCAACTTCTCCAGAAAACTAAGTTTTGGCAACTAGGTGGGGTTTCCAACCTTCAGCCTTAGTTCAGTTTTGGAAATGTACCTTCAGATAGGTACATACAGACCTGGCCATCTTGGTGTGACACACAATCATATTAAACAAGGGATTAATATGAGTTAATAATCATGAGCTTCAGGGACATCAAACCACCATAAAATCTACCTGTACAAGAAGCCAACCTGTTTTCTCTATTAAGCAAGGAACAAATGAATGGCGGTTTCTGGACCTTCGTCTCTGACCTCATTGTTTTTTGCATTTATAAATTTAGAAGTCTACTGTTTCATTTGAAAATCCGCCAAGATCCAAACCAAGAATGAGCCCTTATTGCTAAAATTCAGATTTGTTCCTTTCAATAAAACAAAGCAATCAGGCCAGTGTTGCCTTCGCTAACATCCATCGGCAATATTTCTGGTTTAATTTTATGGAGGCAATGTGACATCATACATAAAAAACAACAACATTGAGGAGCGGGACTCAGTGTTGAGCTAAAAGGGTGTTTTTCAAATCTCTGATTCAATCAAGGTTCCCTCAATATGAAAAGACTAGAGCATCTTGCAGGGAAAATATATATATATCAAGGCTTCAAAATGATTGATAGCCCCAGCTGAAATCAGGAGGCGAGGAAGCAATGAACAAGCAGGTACTTTAACAGAGGATAGAAAAGAAGCAATAAAGGGAGAAAGGAGAATGGTCTTCATTGGGAAACATTGCACATTTGTCTTCTTTAAATATGTTCACTGTTTTTGTTTCTTTTTTTTCTTTTGTTTGTTTCAAAGGCCAAAAGTGGGGGAGTAGCAGAGCCAACCAAAATTGTGTAGGCCTAATGAGAAATTGGGTTTATTGACATTTTTGCACAGGAAACTGAACAAGGAAGAAATAGCACAGGCTACCAATGGAAAGGGTACATAGAGGAAGCATCACAATGGAAGGATTGCATTTTCTGGTGCATTCAATTAGCATGAAGCTGTTCAATATGACCAGGATTCTCCCTCTTAAATTTAGGCCTGATCTGGTCATATATAGTTGGCAGAAGCCATTATAGTATAATGGCGAACCTTTTTTGGCTCCTGTGCCATAAGTGGGGGGAGAGCAGGGGGGTCGTGTGTGGGTGTGCCATACTCATAATGCAATGTGCCCCCCCCCAGTGTGCATGTGTGCTCTACAGGCGCCCCCCCCCCCAATTTTTTGCATGCTTTTTTCACCCTCCCCAGGCTCCAGAGGCTTTATAGGAGCCTGGGGAGGGCAAAAAGGACTCCCCCCTGGAAGCCCTCCAGAGGCTTCAGGGACCTTCAGGAGGCTTCTCTGAAGCAGAGGTGGGTTCCTACCAGTTCGCACCAGTTCGGTAGAACCGGTTCGTCAAATCTACCGAACCGGTTAGAAGAGGTTCCACCAGAAAGCAGGCCACACCTACAGAAGAGGTTCCAAAAAATGTTGAAACCCACCACTGACACACACACACACACACACACACACACACACACACAGAGAGAGAGAGAGAGAGAAATAAAGAAAAAAATAAAGAAAAAGTGAGAGAGAGAGATGAAAGAAAAAAAGGAAAAAGGGACAGAGAGACAAAAGGAAGGAAAGAGAGAGAGAGAGAGAGAGAGAGAGAGAGAGAGAGAGAGAGAGAGAGAACACATGGCCGGCAAGCCACTCCCACAAAGGAGGCCACACCCACAGAGTGGGTTCGAAAAATTTTTGAAACCCACCACTGCCCTGAAGCCTCCAGAGCAGTCAAAATGACCCTCTGAGCAAAGCGGAAGTCATTTCCGGTTTGCTCGAAGGGTCGTTTTGAGCGCTCTGGAGGCTTCAGGGACCTTCAGGAGGCCTCCCTGAAGCCTTTGGAGCAGTCACTTGCGGTTTGCTCAGAGGGTCGTTTTAAGCGCTCCGAAGGATTCAGGGACCTTCAGGAAGCTTCCCTGAAGCCTTTGGAGCAGTCAAAATGACCCTCCAAGCAAACTGGAAGTCCGTTCCTGAACTTCCGGTTTGCCCATAGGGCCAGATTTTTGCACTCCGGAGGCTTCAGGGAAGCTCATAAAGCCTCCGGAGGGCCTCTGAGGGGGGGAGGGCAGGGGAGGCTCTTTTCGCCCTCCCCAGACTTTATGAGAATAAAGCCTCTGGAGCCTGAGGAGGGCAAAAAATGGCTTTAAAAAAGGGTGAAGTCAGCTGGCATGCGCGCTGGCCAGCTGACAGGGCAGCACCTCGTGCGTCCTGACAAATGGCTTCACGTGCCACCTGTGGCACGCGTGCCATTTGTATTTGTATTTTATTATTTGTATGCCGCCCTTCTCCGGGAGGACTCAGGGCGGCAAACAATTCAAGGGGGAAAAAACGGGGAACATAAAAAGACAAAATACAAATAATAAAAGTAGACAACAGTCGCACAACCATACATGTCGAGAGGGGAGGGAACTCATCACCCCCAGGCCTGCCGGCAAAGCCAGGTTTTAACGGCTTTTCGGAAGGCCTGGAGAGAGGTGAGGGTCTGAGCCATAGGTTCGCCATCCTGGCATTATACTATCAACAGTTGTATGCCACCAAACAGCCTGCTTTGCTGTGGTCCAGGACCTTGTACCATCTGCCCCAATTCCCTGCTGTCCTTTCATCTTGAAATGGAGTGGAGAATGTCCCAGCGAAACCATCTCAGTGCTGTTGGAAGAGATGTTCTCCTTTTGTCATGTGGCATAAAGGAGACAGTCCATGCTCAGGAGGTACAATAAGCGTCTCTGCAGACCTGCTCCTAATGATCTCAGACTTCACCTCCCTGAGAAACAAGATTTTTTCCCAGCTGATAAAAAGACGGTGCGAGTTCAAATTAAAATTCCATCGGTTTTGCATTAGACACCCTGTTAATGAGAATCAATCACTGAGTTGATGAGAAGTATAATTCTGCATTACTTCAGAGAGGTAGATTTCTAGGCATTGGTATTGAAAATGCAATTAACATCCCCAGGAGCCAGTTTCTGGCCACCAAAAAAAAACCTGTCATTTTTCTTCTAGCTACCAAATGCAAGGACACAGAGCTAAAGAAAGGGACTGTAAGGCAAAAACTGACAAGCCAGCCAAAACATCAATCAATCATCCATCTTTGATTGCCTCTGTTGACCTTTGGCAAATATTACAAATTCCTGTATGGATGCAAAACTGTGGCATCTTTAAAAAAATATATATTTGACAACTGCACATAAATGCCTGGAAAAATTGCACCGTGGAGTACTAAAACGACTCCTCTGAGTGCATTCATAATATTTATAGAGGGTATATAAAGAAACAATGTGCTATATGTCATATATAAAAGGGTACAGTTACAGTATCCTTTAGCATAAACATTTTTTTTTCTCTGAGACCACTATAATCAAAGTAACATTAGCAAAAAATTAAGTAACACGGTGTTTCGTCAGTATTGGTTAAAGTTGGTGAAGTTGGGTGGGAAAATGTTTTTAAAATATATAGTCAAATGCAGTACTAGGAAACATGGGAGCTTACAAGAGGTTATGTCAAATATTTGAATAAACAGAAAGATGGGATATTGATTCATTCAATCAATCAAATAAAGGGCATGAATGTGACAAAATACATCTATTTATCGATCTGTAAGAGAGCAGGACATAATATTGATGTTGATTATGATTTTTGTAAAAATACAACCCAGTGAAGCCCTAATTTAGCAAACCCAGAAATAATCGGCTCTGTATCGAATGGAATAAATTTTCAGTGTGGTCTAATTATTTATAGTGTAATGCTGGCACTATACAAAGGATAGCATTTTTTATTACAACAGTATCAAGCCCGTAAGATTCACTGATGCAAATGAAATATATCACTCATTTGGTGGCAATTTACTCTCTGATTTCATGGATATTCTTAAATAATGGACAGGCCATATTAACTTGAGGAAGTACGGTTTCACTCATACATAACTTTATCATGTTTTATCATGGATTACTAAGGGTTTTTCTTTTTAACTTATAGATTGAACTGGTCTGAACATTTATGATATTAGTTCAATATACATTTGCTATTTTCAAAAAATTCTTCAATATGTTTAGAGAGAAGGTATTTATATATCCTCATGTAAATCTCCAAATCAGCTAAACAGATTGCATTTCATTGGTCGCATGTGTCAAATGTAAGCTAAAGCAATTTTTGGAAGGACGAAAAGCTTCAGACTGCAAGGGGAAGTAAAACCTACACTGTAATTAATTTATCTCTCATTTTTTTCTGCAAACACAGACTCCAGAAAAAATGTCTCCTTTCTTCTCTTTAATTGGGAAACTGTATAAAATATGTTAGGCTTTTAGTTCATTTAATTACTCCACTGCCTTTAAATCATTACAGGAAACAGTTCTACATAATATAACATTATTTAAATCACAAGGAATATGCTTTATTTTTTTCTCTCCCCCTCAGGTCATATACCGGTTAACAGATTTTGACAAATAATTAATACGAAATAACTTTTTAAAGGTTTGCTAATACAAGTAAAATAAGTACGATAAATTCAATGTCTCCGTAGGATATCTGAACATTTTCCAATATAAACTGCCCTCTATTATAAGCCAAACTTTCAGCCCCCAAATTGGCAAAAAGCTCATAGCCTGGTTTAAATCTAAGTCGACACTGCACCAAAGAATTTTCCGTACCACACATATATGTATATATACCGTGCTTTCCCTAAAATAAGACAGGGTCCTTTTTTTCCCCTTTTGAGCCTCAAAATAAGTGCTTGGCCTTATTTTCAGGGAGGTCTTATTATTTTTGAGGTGCAGGAGGTGGAGAGCGTGGTGCTGTGTTGTGCGTCACTGGGCCTGCCACTCTCTTTGTGGCGGCCATTAGTGTGGCGAAAGGGGCCCAGTGACTAGGGTTGTGGGAGTGGCCGTTATGTAAGAGCATGTGGAGTGCATGGGACATGTTCCCCCTCCCTTTCCCTCCCTCTAGCCCTGCCTCCTCTCCTTGTGTTGTTTGTATGGCAAGCAGCCAGAGGAAATGGCAAGGACCGGCTGCACATGCGTTTAAATATTTTCTAGGAGGGCTTATTTTTTGGGGGAGGACTTATTTTAGTGCATGTGCTTAAAAGCCTGATTGGGCTTATTATCCAGGGAGGACTTATTTTCAGGGAAACTGTGTGTGTGTGTGTGTGTGTGTGTGTGTGTGTGTGTGTGTACCAGAGGTGGGTTCCTACCAGTTCGCACCTATTCGGTAGAACCGGTTCGTCAAATCTACCGAACCGGTTAGAAGAGGTTCCACCAGTGGACCCGGAAAGCAGGCCACACCTACAGAAGAGGTTCCAAAAATTTTTGAAACCCACCACTGCCCCCCACACACAAACACACACACACACACACACACACACACACACACACACACACAGAGAGAGAGAGAGAGAGAGACAGAGAGACAGAGAGACAGAGAGACAGAGAGAGACAGAGAGAGAGACAGACACAGAGAGAGAAAGAAAGAAAGAAAGAAAGAAAGAAAGAAAGAAAGAAAGAAAGAAAGAAAGAAAGAAAGAAAGAAAGAAAGAAAGAAAACACATGGCTGGCAAGCCACTCCCATCAGGCCACATGGCTGGCAAGCCACTCCCACAAAGGAGGCCAGACCCACAGAGTAGATTCCAAAAATTTTTGAAACCCACCACTGGTGTGTACGTATGTATGTACGTACACACACAGAGACATGCATCTCAAAATATCACAGAATAACTTTATCAGCTAATGTTTGGCAAGGAAATTGCATGTGACTTTGATGTAGTTTGTGATTCTTAAATAAAAAATAATCATGAAAGATAATATTCCATGTGTTATTTCTTTTTCTTGACCTAGGCTAATAAATCAGACCTGCAGAAATTTCATTCTGAGAACTAAATATGGCTCATCATGACCCAGAATCCTTGGCAAGCAGAACTTCCAGCAGATAATATTGTCCTGTTTCTTTCTTTCGCACAAGTTTAATGCCATCACCTAAGAATATCCGTGCCGCATAATAAAAGAGAAATGTATTTTTTGGAGAAAAGGAAACAGGTCACCATAAACAGTGGTAGCTTTATTACTGCGATAATCTTGTCATCATTGAACTTCTACATTGAAGTTGAACGAATAGACAGCTGCTGGAAAACATGTCAATCAAACATTTGACTAGCCATCAAAATTTCAGCATTATGGAAATTTAGCTTGAAATTTTGTCTTCAGCCAAGATAAAATGTTAAGGACATTGCCAGGACATTTCTAGAAAAATTGAATGTATGTTGATGTGTATCAGGTGGTGCAGTGGTTAAAGGCAGCACTGCAGGCTACTTCAGCTGACTGCAGTTCTGCAGTTCGGCTGTTCAAATCTCACCGGCTCAGGGTTGACTCAGCCTTCCATCCTTCCGAGGTGGGTAAAATGAGGACCCGGATTGTTGTTGGGGGCAATATGCTGACTCTGTAAACCGCTTAGAGAGGACTGAAAGCCCTATGAAGCGGTATATAAGTCTAGCTGCTATTGCTATTGCTAAATCTGTAGCAAGCTCTTCTCTGCTTAAATCCAAGGATGTCACATGTTTGCTCTCATAATATAACTAGGATTCAGTGCATCTTTGAATAATTAGAGAATTGTCCTGAAATATGTCTCGACTCAAGAGGATTTTCGTACACCAAGGACATTTATATACTTAAATTTGTTGTATTTCTACTTCAGCTTCAACCACAATAATACACGGGCAAACAATAGATACAAACTCAAAGTAAACCACTCTAAACTTGATTGTAAAAAATAAGGCTTCAGCAACAGAGTGGTCAATGCCTGGAATGCTCTACCTGACTCCATTGTTACATCCTCAAACACCCAAAACTTTAACCTTAAACTGTCTACCGTGGACCTCACCCCATTCCTAAGAGGTCTGTAAGAGGGTGTGAATAAGCACACCAGCATCCCTGTCCCACTGTTCCCAATTGTTTGTACTCATTTCTTATGTATATATTTGTATCTGCTTATTCTTATATGTTTATATGTTACATTCATACTTCTACTTGTTTTCTCGTACATGCTTGACAAACCAAACGAAATAAAATAAAGTTTTGAATGAACTACGAAGCTTCCTCTCAGCAATAGTCAAATATCAAGAGACAAACTTTTTTCTCATTACCATCTTTCTATGAATGTTCTTTAGGTTATTTTTTTTTAACTGACACAAACTGGGTTGAATCTATTGATTTGAACAATGTGAGGTTCCAGATGGATGGTTGCATTTTGAGGCGGACCCCAAATTTAATGAGAAGATATAATAAAGGCTGAAGTGGAAGATCAACTACTCCATTGTAATCACACCAGAGACCCAGAGATTCATTCTAGAAGTGCTGGATTCTCCAGCAGTCAGATCCAGGAGTGAGCTGCTGGAGGTTCACAGGGATTTGGGAGAACCTCTAGCCAATATTATTTGCAGTTCGGAGAACACCCAAATCCCACTCCGTCTACCTTTCCCCTCCCAAGAGTTCCCATGTGACCCGTTTTGGATGCAAGTAAGTGTAGGACGCACGCAGACGCTGGGGGAGAGCAAAAAATGGGCCTACTGGAAGTTCGGGAAGGCATGAAACAAGCCCGTTTCGGCCTCCAGAGATCTTCCGGAGCCTGGGGAGACCGTTTTTGCCCTCCTTTAGGCTCGAGGAAATCCTCCAGAGCCGGGGGAGGAAAAAAAACACCCTCCCTGTTAGGGTGCAGGAGACCAACACCATGGCCATACCCACCCAGCAACCAGGCAGAGAACCCATTGCTAAAACTTTTGAATTAATGATCATAAATCAATACTGCTTCTAAAACTTTTCAATTAAATGAGATATACCTTTCTCTACAGGAAATTATAGGAAGGATTAGACTTGGGATGAAGACGAGAATGGGAGAATATCATTAGTGGGGAACTAAAACCAAGCTAAGACTTCAACTCTATGAATTTATAGTTTTGAAACAATCAATACAATACAACACAACACAACGCAACGCAACGCAACACAATACAATACAATAGCAGAGTTGGAAAGGACCTTGGAGGTCTTCTAGTCCAACACCCTGCAATACAATACAATACAATACAATAGCAGAGTTGGAAAGGACCTTGGAGGTCTTCTAGTCCAACACCCTGCCTAGGCAGGAAATCAAATTATAAAGACATTTCTTTAACCAATCCCTCAAACAGGAAATATGAACATTTACAATGCTACCATTGCATCAGTACCAGAAGTTAATCAATAACATCAAAGTTACACAAATTACACTTGGATTTAAATAAACTAATTTGGGAGGGGAGAATGAAGTGGGATTTAAAATTCTGTTCAAAAAACTGCAGGGTCTATTCATTATGAATGCTAAACAAGGAATGAAAAAAAAAAGCTAATACATATGTAACCCTCAGTGCTATATCACCATGAAAAAACATCTGCTTTCAAACTCCCAGGTTATGTTTCAAGCCTGTTAAAAATTATTAATGGTAATTACCCAACTTATGCTATATGAATCATTATATAAACCTTTTCTGGACTCATTCAACTTCAAGGAAAGTTATCATAAAATAAACATACAATGATGCCAAGAGAATGTCTATGGTTTTGGGATAATGTATGCTCCTATGGATATAGATGTATGTCAGATGTAAACAATGCAGACTAGCAGCTCAATGGAATTAACAAAGGAGAAATGTCTTTGCATTCAGATTTGGCTCGCAAAACTGAAGGGCAGGACGTAAGTCTCTTGGGTTAATTAACTCATGTTCATCAAATTGTAATATATTATCATTTATTATAGCTTTAAATTGTAATCTGAAAGCCTGCCGTGCGGGTTTGCCAGTAAGGAATCTGACCTTTAGCTCTAGAAGTTGTTTTTTTCTTTCTTTCTTTTAGAAAATAATTGGATTAATCTCTGTCATAAAAACAGTGATCAGGGCTCTAAAGTACTTTTCCCCAGCATCAGTAGAGGCAGAATGAAATCCTTGTCCTTGGTTTGAAATTTTGGGCTTGGACAACCTTGAACTACGTCGTCTACGGTCTGACCTAAGCATAGTACACAAAATTGTCTGCGACAATGTCCTACTTGTCAATGACTACTTCAGCTTCAACCGCAATAATACACGGGCAAACAATTGATGCAAACTCAAGGTAAACTGCTCCAAACTTGATTGCAGAAAAGACGACTTCAGCAATAGAGTGGTCAATTCCTGGAATGCTCTACCTGACTCTGTTGTTACTTCCTCAAACCCCCACAGCTTCAACCTTAAACTGTCTACTGTGGATCTCACAACATTCCTAAGAGATCCGTAAAGGGGGTGTGCATAAGCGCACCAGCACACCTACCATACCATGTCCCCATTTATTTGTACTCATTTCATGTGCTCATGTCCATGTTTATACTTGCACCTGTTATCTTGTACATGTTTGACAAAATAAATAACTAAATAACTAAATAACTAAATAACTAAATAACTAAATAACTAAATAACTAAATAACTAAATAACTAAATAACTAAATAACTAAATAACTAAATAACTAAATAACTAAATAACTAAATAACTAAATAACTAAATAACTAAATAACTAAATAACTAACTAAATAACTAAATAACTAAATAACTAAATAACTAAATAACTAAATAACTAAATAACTAAATAACTAAATAACTAAATAACTAAACTGACTGACTGACTGACTGACTGACTGACTGACTGACTGACTGACTGACTGACTGACTGACTGACTGAATGAATGAATGAATGAATGAATGAATGAATGAATGAATGAATGAATAAATAAATCTATCTATCTATCTTAAGGATAAAGGCCCATGCCATCCAAAAATGGTTCAGTCTTATTGGAAGTTGGTTGTCAGGCTCTAAGTAATGCATCCATCAGAAATTGAACTCCAAGGTTGGTTTTTTGTTGGAATTTACTATACTTTGCCTTGTCCCTCCAACATTTCCTAAGAGAATGAAGGGGAATGATGCATTTGAGGTGGAATTGGATAATGTAAATCTTGGATTTACCCTATTTTTTGAGTATAAAACACCCCCCCCTAAAAGTGGGAGTGCATTTTATAGACAGAATATGCAGAATATGGGCATTTTTGGGCCATCCAAAAAACCACTCTCCCTAACCCCCAAGAACACTCTGCAGGCCAAAAATAGGCATATAGGCATATTTTTGGTGAAAATGGGCCATGCAGAGCACTGCAGAGTCCTTCTGGGGGGCCAGGGAGGTGAAAATGTAATGCACGGAGGCCAAAAACTACCTTTTTCTTGTTTTCCTCCTGTAAATCTAGGTGTGTCTTATAGTTTGGTGCATCTTATAGTCTGAAAAATATGGTACTTTAATTTAAGATGACTGTTTCACATGAGCTGACATAGATTTAACAAACGATGCACTTGTATTTATAAGCCTGTTAAGTTTTCATCTGTTAAGTAAACAAGGAATCCTGACTGTATTAGATTTAAATTTCTTTATTCCTTTCCCATTCCCCAACCGTAAACTACAAACAGGAGAAACTCTGCACAGTGTTGGCGATAGGTACATAAATTATGTTTTTTAAAGAAAGAAAGAAAGAAAGAAGGAAGGAAGGAAGGAAGGAAGGAAGGAAGGAAGGAAGGAAGGAAGGAAGGAAGGAAAGAAAGAAAGAAGCAAGCAAGGAAGGAAGGAAGGAAGGAAGGAAGGAAGGAAGGAAGGAAGGAAGGAAGGAAGGAAGGAAGGAAGGAAGGAAGGAAAGAAAGAAAGAAAGAAAAAGAAACTGCCTAACATTATAATTGAATAAAAGCAACCTAAGTTCAGACACTTGTTCTTCTATCCCAATAAAATGTTCCCTTTGATCCTTTTTAGAAAAGCATATTTCCAGCAAAGAGTGCAATGTTATGATTTCAAGTGCAAACAGACAGTGAGAAACAATGGCTTTTTATGTGCTCATATTTGCAGTCGAGATGGTTTTATAAGCAGAGCACTTGAGGCGAAGAACAAAGAGATGAATATGTGAGAGGTATTTGCATTATACACTTAACTTCCCCAATACATAAAGATCTACTTTGGCAGAGTTCTTGGCTCAGTACCTTATTGCGGCTTCCCTTCGGGTGAGAAAGAAGCGTTTGAAGTGACAGTAATCTTTTCCCACCTTTGTCCTGGGTATCCTCTCCAAACAACTATCAAAAGCTTCGAAGGTCCCAAGGACGTAGGCTAAGATAGAGTGGAGAGAACATCTGGGAAACTTGCAACTGGCAGGAAGCTAAGAAGATTGTCGATTTCTAGTAGACCTGAATAAGTTCAAATATGAAACTGAGCCAATGGAAAAACAGCTGAAAACAACATATGTATGTATGCATGTATATCTACAAATACCCACACTCCGTCTCTCTGTCTATATTCTATCATCTATCATCTATCATTCTCTCTCTTTCTATTTCTCATTATCTATCATTCTATATCTATCATCCATCCATCCATCTTCTATCATCTATCATTCTCTCTCTTTCTATTTCTCATTATCTATCCTTCTATATCTATCATCTATCTATCTTCTACCATTCTCTCTTTCTATTTCTCATTCTATCTCTCTCATTCTATATCTATCATCCATCCATCCATCCATCCATCCATCCATCCATCCATCATCTATCATTCTCTCTCTTTCTATTTCTCATTGTCTATCATTCTATATCTATCATCTATCTATCTTCTACCATTCTCTCTTTCTATTTTTCATTCTATCTCTCTCATTCTATCTCTATCTATCTATCCACCGACCCACCCATCCATCCATCATCTATCATCCTCTCTCTATTTCTCATTCTTTCTATCTCATTCTCTCCCTCTCTCCCTCCCCCCCCTCTCTCTTCTTATTTTAATTATAATTCTGTGTTTTGTCTATCTTTTACTGTGTAGGTGCCCGGAACAGCTCTGTCTGTCTGTCTATCTGTCTGTGTGATTAATTAAAGAAAGAAATCTTTAAACTCAGCAGAGACAAATACAAGATTTTTCATTTAGAGGAGGCACTTGGGACTTGCTGGTCACAAGCTGAGTATTAATCAGCAGTGTGACCAGGCTATAAAAATGTTCTAATTTATTCTCTACTAGTTATAGCTTATCTTGAATTTTGGTACTTTTTCTTGTTCTGGAGACTGCTTTTATAATGGATATGGAAGGAAGTAAAGAAGATGATTAGGAGATGGGAAATAAACCCTGGGAGAAATGAGCAAAGGAACTGGAAAAATTTACCTTGTTAAAATGTAGAGGAAATATCATAACACTCATTAGATACCTCTAAAGGGTTGTCATGGGAGGGATAAAGAAAAAGAAATAGGGGGGACTTTGCTAGATTAAAGTTCTTAGGTGTCAGAGTAAAAGAGTTGAGATGCACATGGTAGATCCAGTGAAATGAAAATGCTGAAGGTCTTCAAATTGTCTGATGTTTCTGCACCCATGAGGAACAATGGAGCGAATTAACCCATGCACCTCATGGTAATATCACAAAAACTAAATGACCTACATGTATGCATAAGGCATCATAGCACATATATCTAACTGCATTGTTTCTGTAATGACATCATGATGTCCTTGGCATTTAAGAGAATAAGAAGACTTAGAAGGGATGTTGGAGGTTTTCTAGTCCAACTCCCTGCTCAATCAGGAAACCGTAATCCATTTCAGACAACCAGTCTCTTCTTTAAAAGCCTACAGTGATGGAGCATTCACAACTTCTGAAGGCAAGTTGTTCCACTGGTTAATTGTTCTCACTGTCAGGAAGTTTCTTCTTAGATCTAGGTTGCTTCTCTCCTTGGTTAGTTTCTGCCCTTGCCTTCTGGTGCTTTGGAAAATAAGCTGACCCCCTCTTCTTTGTGGTAGTCCCTCATAAACTGGAACATTGCTATCAAGTCACCCTTAGTCCTTCTTTTCACTGGCCTGAAACTTTTCTTACGTTGCAGGGATATGTTTTAGCCTCCAGACCCACTTCAAGCTCTTCTCTCCATTCTTTCTCAAGTCTTAACATCCTTTTTTAAAATAATGTGGCGACCAATACTGGATGCCATATTCCAGGTCTGGTACAGGTGTGGCATTTAGAATGCATCGTGCAGTAGCTGTGCATCGTTGCACCCAATGTGACCCTTTCTCCAATTCTGTGATTTTAAAATACTCAACTGCTAAAGCAATGGTTTTTATATCTTAGGGGATGGAAGATTTACTGGAAAAATCCATATACTTTTTCACCTTTCTTTTTGATTTGACTCCGATTCAGTTCCACCCTATACTCTTCATATCCCCTTTACAGGACATACCCGATACAATAATTGCTGACTCTAACATTTTTCTTCTGCGAATTTTTTTTTAACAGCCGTTAAGGCACTGTTGATAAGCAATTCATTAAGAAGTTCCTATTTCTTTTGATGTCTTCATCTTGAACAAGCAACTCTGGCTTGGATTAATCCAAGGACCAATTCACACAATCAATTTCCTGTTAGACATTAATACGCCTACCCTTGAATTATATTTACAGTAAAACCTGAAGCGCATTTGGAGCGAGCTGTTCAGATCAAAGGGGAGGATTTTAGCAAGATCTGCTTAATTTCTCCTAGGTGAGATTACATTGTCAGGTCTTTTATTTTTCTTTCTCCTATGTCAATTTTGAGCAATCAGCAGTCTGATTTGCAGTGCAAATATTAGTAAAGACCTCCATCGCTGAATGTATTAGAATACATTTGGAAATAACAGAATGCAGACATGAGATTTATTATAAATACGTGAATCTATTTATATTGATTCAATTGCCTTTGGTCTATATACAGTAGATTCTAATCCTCTCAAGTGGATCAGTTAATATATTCTCCCCCCAATGAAAGCCTCTGATAATGTATTCTTTTCCAGAACTACTAAAAGTAGTATTGAGAATGTCTTAGACTGAACTTGGAGCTTCCTAAATGCAAAATATGTTCTTAATTCTTTCCCCTGATGAGAAAAAAACACTTTGAAACCATGGATCATTACCAATAGGAAGAAAAAACAACTGCAGATAACAGAGAAGAACTGATCAGCAGGATCTTACCTATCTTAAGAAATATATCCCCAATAATAATGAGCATTAGTGTTTTTTTTAAAGGGAATGAAGGACCTCTTATGTCCTCCTTCTTATGCAGGAACTCGCTATGGCTAGTGAAAAGAAGGACTAGGGGGTGACATGATAGCAGTATTCCAGTATTTGAGAGGTTGCCACAAAGAAGAGCAGTTTAATTGATTTTCCAAAGAACCAGAAGGCCAGACAAGAAGCAATAGATGGAAACTAACCAAGAAGAGAAGCAGCCCAAGGGACTGTCTCTTGCCGGTCACATCTACCCGACCCATCAGAGTGAGGAGTCAGGGAATGTTATGGTTCCCATCCCTGAGAGAGATACACCTGGTGGGACCCAGAAGAAGGGCCTTCTCCATGGTGGCTCCCTCTCTCTGAAACATCATCCCCCCAGAAATTAGAATGGCCCCCACTCTAACACTCTTCTGGAAGGCACTGAAGACCGGGTTCTGCCTGGGGAACCCAGAGCTGGATCTGCTGTCACTGGGACGGGATGGGTGGGAGGTGGGATGTGATTTTGTTATTTTGTACTATATTAATTTATTTGAGACTTTTGTTAGTTGTTATTGCTTTAAATGTGGTTTTACATTCTGCAAGCTGCCTTGAGTCACCCTGGGTGAATCAGCATCAATATAAATTCAATAAATAAATAGAAACCTAGAACTAAGGAGAAATTTCCTAACAGTGAGAAGCAATCAACTGATGGAATGGCTTGTCTTTAGAAGTCGTGGGTGCTCCATCAATTGAGGCTTTCCAAAAAGAGACTGGACAGCCACTTGTCTCAAATTGCATAGGATCATTTACTTGAGCAGAGGGTTGGAGTAGAAGTACCCCAAGATCCCTTCCAGCTCTATTCAGATTGATTGATTGACATTCATGGATTGATTGAACTGATTATATATGTCTGTTACTGATTCTGCTTCATTTCATGAGCCAACATTTGATGGTTGGCAGATGAGCTTGAAGGACCCATTTTTCACAGTTTTGGTTTGGAATATTTATTTTGACTTGATCTCTCTAGGTAATCCATTCTTCCTAAAATATTTTGGCTCTCTTGCCTCAATTTCATTCTAAGGATAGGTAGCATGATAAAGGAAAGGTCAAGAGACTACTTGCCCTTAAAAAAAAAAACCTAATCTCCAGGGAATTATTATTTGCAGACATTTTTCAATCAATTGCTGGTATGTAAGAGATAATGAAATCAGCTTAGCGAAATCCTCAGGAAATGCTTGCTCTAATCATAGCCTATATGTAGTCATGGAACAAAGTGATTGTGTGAAAGGGGAACCTGGAGTTCGTAAATGCAAAGAACAGATTATTATGCTGAAATACGTCTAAGATTTGCAGATATGACAAAAGGCAATGGCTTGGGAAAAGAACTTGATGTCAACTTGTAAAGTGTTTCCATGACTATTCTCAAGTTGACATAAAAAAGAGAGAAAAGGGAGGAGAATGCCATGCATACCTTTGGCCAGAGTCAGTTCTCATATTTCTACAGCTAGCATGTGTGTGAAATGCGCAAGTTTATAGCCTGCTGCAGCACCTTGTTGGTGGGTGTGATTTATGACACAGACGGAAGGGATGGGATACAGAGGTAAAGTTCAGATGCCATTAAGCGGTAATCAGTTTTGGCTCTGCAGAAGAACATGCCAAAATGTGTGGCCAATCCTGGGTGAACCCATAGCAGCAGTTCCACTTTACAAGCCTAATCCTGTAAGGAAGGCCAGAAGGAAACATTCTGGTATTGTTTCTAGCCTCATCTTTATTGCCCTGCTTACAGAAACTGCCTCTCTGGTTAACCCTTATTATATTGTCACAGCTAAGGAGAAGCGCCCCTCGACCTGAGTGACATTGAGTTGGCCATGCCCACCCAGTCACATGACCACTGAGCAATGTCCACCCAGCTGGTCATCAGGGCAGGGAACTGGTTGTTAAATTATTTGAATCCCACCACTGCATGAAAGACAAGGATTTCATCCCAAATGTTTTAAAACGGCTTCGAAAGCAGCTTGCAAAGAGCGGCAGGCATCTTTAAATGGGGAAGGAAATGCAACTTATGTGCCTTTTCATCTATTTTTAGTCTGCCTTTCTTCCCAGAGACAGGATCACTGAAGAGGTCATTCCTGAAGCCCACCTCGCTGCTCTTCACCCCAAAAGTTCACATCCAATTTGAAAAGAGTCCCCCCCCACCCTGTTTTTCCACCTGTGCATAAATCAACGCCAGCGTTCATGTTACACATTTTTTACCCTAATCTATTTAAGAAATTGTCAGAGCCACTCACAAAAGAACAAAAAGCACAAAGGAAGTCAACGAGCTTTTTAAATACGATTTGTGAACACTCTCAAAAATGATTTTTTTAAAATATAATTTGCAGCAAACGGGTTCAATGGTCCATAGGAATATGCAAATGTAAAACATAAAGATGCCCAAAAGTTCTCTTTCTCCCCCCCAACCAATCTTTAATACAGTTTCCTGACTCTTTTTTTTCCCTTTAATTTTCTTTAAACATTGGAAACTAGATGAAAAAAAAAAAGGAAAGAAAATCACTCAGCACCTTTCAGGGCCTTTTTGCTTGGAAAAAGACAAATTAAGGAACAAAAATAGAATAGAATATAAAAATTGACATAAATCACTTTTTTCAGTGCCACTGCAACTTTTAACAGTCACTAAATAAACTGTTGTAAGTCAAAGCCTACCTCTATTTGTTTCTAAACTTGGAGGGTTCAGTGAAGGAAAAAGGAGACGCAGATTTATCAGTTTTGTTAAGAATTGTTATTCTTAATTGGAACTTCAATTGAAAATAGAATAGAAAAATAGAGTTGGAAGGGACCGTAGATTTCTTCTACTCCAACCCCCTGTTTAGGCAGGAAACCAGAGGTGGGTTCCTACCAGTTCGCACATATTCAGTAGAACCAGTTCATCAAATCTACCAAACCGGTTAGAAGAAGTTCCACCAGTGGACCCGGAAAGCAGGCCACACCTACAGAAGAGTTTCCCAAAATTTTTGAAACCCACCGCTGGTCCTTGGATATGATTATTCTACACTAGCATGCTCATATTTATAAAACTCAGTGCCTCTGTGAAAGATAAGGATGACTACTGCGTTTGTGGTGCAATCAGAACATTGCGTGTGTTGAAGTTGTTTTAACGCAAACCAAAGATGCCTTTTAAAAAACAAGTTTACCTCATATTCTTATGCATGCCAGTGCTGTGTGTGAGGTAATTTAAGGTGGTTCTGACAAGTGTCGTCGGCATCTTCATATCCGGTCACATGGGCAGCAAGCCACTCCCATCCAGTCACATGGGCAGCAAGCCACTCCCACAAAGGAGGCCACACCCACAGAGTATTCCAAGTGTGGCCTCACCAAGGCCTTATAAAGTGGTATTAACACTTCACGTAATCTTGATTCTAAGTACAGCAGGCTAACATTGCTGTGTTTGTCTGGTTCTCCAACACGAGGGGAATCTGTGAAAGTCCTTCATTTTCATTTGAAAAGAAAAATAGCTTCTATTCAGTGCCTCGTTGCTGGGTAGTTAATCCTCGTTTTCACAGCTTACTCAAAGTGCTTCTGTCTGAAACTTTGCACGGGCATTTGGAAAGGTTAATTTTGAGAATGGTTTCGAAAAAGAGGGGACTGCGTACACAAATCCCATCTCAGGGCTTCTGTGGCAGGTTATCCTGTGGCCTACAGCTGTTGGAATCAACCAGACCTTGTTGTAATCACATTTCAATGGAGAATTATTGAAATCTTTCCTGGGATTAAATGTGCTCTTCTTCTTTGACTGAAGAACATCAGAGAGAAAAGAAACAAGCATAATCATGTGTCCTGTGTTGTACATTGTATAAAATGCAGGCAGCAACACATGAGTCATTAGCATGACCGATCAGTGCTTCTCATTGCAATTTGTTCATGTGCTTTCTTCTGCTATCCACTTACCCTTGTCTTTGAAGCTTCTCAAAATTAAGTATTGGCTCTTCTGCTCTCCATACACCATATTTGTACCTTATCCATCACTTTTTCCTCCCTCTCTCCTCCTCCACCCTCCCTACTTTCTTCCCTCTGTCATCCTTCTCTTCTCTACTTCCCTTTCCCCTCTCCTTCTCCTCTCTCCTCTTTCTACTCCTTCTTTCTCTCCTCCTCTTCCCCCCCTCCCAGCCTCTCTCTTCTCCTTCTCTTCTTCCCTTACCTCTCCCTCTACTTCACATCTTCATCTCATTTACTTGGTGTATTTCAGCTTCTGAGGCCACTTTATCTGCATTTACAAGGGTTGGTGGACCCAAAGGTGCTTTTTCAAGAGTCAACTGGACTTTCTGTTTTCTTTTTCTGTTCCCCCTTTGAAGATGTTTCACATCTCCTCCAAGAAGCTTCTTGGAGGAAAAGTGAAACGTCTTCAAAGAAAAACCAGAAAGTCCAGTTGCCTCTTGAAGAAGCACGTTTGGGTCCAACTACCCTTGTAAATGCTGGATAAGAGAGGGAAGAAAGTAGGTAGGGTGGTGGAGGAGAGAGGGAGAAAAAAGTGATGGATAAGGTACAAATATGGTGTATGGCGAGCAGAAGAGCCAATACTTGACTTTGGGAGTTGACGAAAGACGAATTGATGTAAACATTTAATAATACAATACAATGTTGGCTATGTAATAGTATACATGTGGTTGTACACTATGAAAATGGAAAAAAAACTTTAAACAACAACAAGAAAAGCTTCTTGGATGAGAAGCGAAACATCTTCAAAAAAACCAGAAATTCCAGTTGCCTCTTGAAGAAGCACCTTTGGGTCCTTGAAAATGCAGACAAAGTGGCCTTCCTTATGTCTCTCAAAGTTGACAAGAAGACTTCAGATTTCAAAAGGAAGGCAAGCAATGGTATCATCATATACAGTCTTGCAGCACAGAAGTTGTTAGTAGAACAAGAAGAGGGAAGCCAAGAATATGCTGGCTGGAAAGCAATAGCACTTAGACTTATATACCACTTCACAGTGCTTTACAGCCCTCTCTAAGCAGTGTACCAATAGTTGCCCCTCATTTTACCCACTTTGGAAGGATGGAAGGCTGAGTCAACCTTCAGCCTGATGAGATTCAAACTTCTAAATTGCAGGCAGCCGGCAGTCAGCAAAAATAGCCTGCAGTACTGCACTCTAACCACTGCCCCACTGCAGCTCATAACATCCAAACTGATATATAGAAGAACATCCAACAACTGAAAAAAGCTGTGCTTGACAAGGTAGCACGAAGAGCACTTGTCTATACAGTCACCAAAGAGTCAGACAAAACGGAATGGTTAAAACAACTACAATGCACAGAGGTTATGATGTTGGACATTAGACCAGGGACATTTCAAGGTTCAAGGTTCATTTTATTTATATGCCGCCCTATTCCCGGCGGGACTCAGGGCGGCGCACAAACCCAAAGGAGGGGAAGGGAAACACAAGAACTACAACAAAAAGTACAGGGAATTTAAAACAACCAACAGCCACATGCTTCGAGAGGGGAAGGGAACTCATCGACCCCAGGCCTGCCGACACAGCCAGGTTTTAACGGCTTTTCGGAAGGCCTGGAGAGAGGTGAGGGTCTGAATCTCTGTGGGGAGCTCGTTCCAAAGGGCCGGAACCGCCACAGAGAAGGCCCTCCCCCGGGTAGTAGCCAGATGACATTGGCTAGTAGACGGAACCCGGAGGAGGCCTAATCTGTGTGATCTAATGGGTCTTTGGGAGGTAATTGGCAGCAGGCGGCCTCTCAAGTACCTAGGTCCAATACCATGAAGGGCTTTATAAGTGATGACTAGCACCTTGAAGTGTATCTGGAGACCAATCGGTAACCAGTACAGCTCGCGGAGGATAGGTGTAATGTAATTTAATTCTGTAAATCAGTGTCTGATTTGGGGCTAGTTTTTCTTATTTTCTGGTGAAGCTGCAGCATTGTTAACATTATGAGAAAGTTGGGGAACTATCGGAATGCCTTGTCTTTGCTTTTCAGAAGAATGAAAAAGAAAGAAAGAAAGAAAGAAAGAAAGAAAGAAAGAAAGAGGAAGGAAGGAAGGAAGGAAGGAAAGAAGGAAGGAGGAAGGAAGGAAGTTGGAAGAAAGAAAGAAATAAAGAAAGAGGAAAGAAGGAAGGAAGGAAGGAAGTTGGAAGAAAGAAAGGAAGAAAGAAAGAGAAAGAAGGAAGGAAGGAAGGAAGGAAGGAAGGAAGGAAGGAAGGAAGGGAAGGAACTGAATACACAATAAGGAACTCAAAATCATCTGAAAGAATTATTCTTAAATATAAGAAAGATTGTATACTTTTTATAAGATTTTTTCCCCATCGTGGCATTTTATCTTTGTCATTTTTCTTCATTAAAAATGTCACCCACATATTTTAGTGATTATTAGCATCTGATGGAAACACATTTGTTTACAAGAAAGGTTACAGCAGCTGTAGTCAGCATTATATGTTCCTTAAGGCCCGTTCTTTCTTCTGTTTACTTGTGTATTTGTTGGGTAACACTCAATATGACAGTTAAGAGCTGTAATGGCACAGTGGTTAGTTATGCAGACCTGCAGGCTACCTCTGCTGACTGCCAGCAATTTGGCAATTCCATTCTCACCAGGCTCAAGGTTGACTCAGCCTTCCATCCTTCTGAGGTGGGTAAAATGAGGACCCAGATTGTTGGGGGCAAGAGGCTGACTCTGTAAACCACTTACAGAGGGCTGTAGAAAGAACTGTGAAGCAGTATATAAGTCTAAGTGCTATTGCTAACTTGTCTTTTCCGCTTAGGGTGCGTTTCTTTGAATGGGTGAAGCAGAATAAATATAGACAGAATTAATTCATTACGGAAAAATACAAGATTTTGTTTTTAAAAAAAATATAAGATCAGCAAAAGATTTTATATCAGAAAGGTGGATCTGGATGTTTGTTCTGATGCCTGTTTTCCAAGCCATTAAGAGTCTTCGCATAAACTCCTGCACCAGGCTAATCTTGATCGATATAAGGAAGCTAATCAAGGAATGATTGGATATTGAACAACCTGCTGTAGGTTGGCTGTAAAATTAAAAGCATCACAAAGTAGGTAATAAATAAGCAAGCCCATAGTGTTACCAAGGAAATTACACGAAGGGGCCAAAAACTGTATATCCAAACTTCAGTGAAACTGGATTTAAGTAAGATTGTCATCTGAACACTACACCGATATGGAAGTGTCCACAAGTAATTCACCACTTCCTTCTTCTGGGACTTATTTATTGCTCAACCTAACCAACAGCCCTTCCTTTCTTGCAGGTATTTCCATCATATAATACAGTAGTAGTGAGTGATTTTCTTCTACATAGCTTGCTTAAATCAGGAATGTGATTAGTTGCTTGGTCAACTAAAAATATGAAATAGTTGTTATAGCTGTCTGTCTGTCTCTATCGTTATATTTAGCTAGGTGTCAGCCTGCAGCCATATTCCTTTTGGATCTTTGGCCTGCCACACTTTCTATTATTCTACTATGCCTTTTCTATTGTGGGGAAAATGGGAAGGGGGATTGTAAGGAGTTAGATGTTATATAGACCAAACAAAATTCCTTTCTAGAAAACCAAGGTCATCCTTTGTCTCTGCACCTCTGCACCTGACCGGAACTGGATGAGTGGAACTGCCAGCATGGCAGTGGAAAATTGGATCATGTGATGGTCTGGTGGATGTGGGGCAAGTTTCTGAACTTTCAATTGGGTGGAGAAAACGGGGAAGCTTTCAGATTTGGGTTTGCCCAGATGTGCCGACATGGCTCTCTTAATAAATTGGAACTTCGAGCCATACTTTGCCTTGGATTCTGATTTGATTTTGGATGCTATTTAGAACCCTGACACTAGGAGGATGAATTTGGCACTAATGTTCTTCCCATTTCAATGATCTGGAATTGCTCTTTCAAAAGCTTCCCCTAAAAACCAGCTTTAAACACTATTAATGTTAATTTCGTTTTAAACGAAGTAAAGTCCATCAGCTATCTCTGACGATAGTGGTTTAAAGTTTTTAGGCTGAAAGAGGCCTGTTCCTCTTTCACCAACACACCCAGAGACAAACACAACACACACACACACACACACACACGTCAGTGGTGGGTTTCAAATATTTTTAGAACCTATTCTGTGGGTGTGGCCTATTTTATGGGCGTGGCTTGGCAGTCATGTGACCAGGCAGGTATGGCCAACTTGACATCACTCATGCACACTCAGTCACATGA
Source organism: Thamnophis sirtalis (assembly GCF_051295495.1). Classification (NCBI taxonomy): domain Eukaryota; kingdom Metazoa; phylum Chordata; class Lepidosauria; order Squamata; family Natricidae; genus Thamnophis; species Thamnophis sirtalis. Next base: position 9,372,379 of record NW_028261392.1, read on the forward strand.
CCACCACCCCCAAGCCATGTGGCAAAAAAAATTGGAACTCCTATGAAAGTGAGGAGGAAGAGAGGGGAAAACCTCCCAAAAATAGACAACTGGAGGATTAAGGGCAGAAATTAGGGAGATCGGAGAAGGCAGGACAGAGGGGAATCCAGTAGAAAGCTATCACACGCTGGGGAAAGAACTTTGGGAGATCGGAGGAGGCAAGGCAGAGGGGAATCCAGTAGAAAGTTATCACACGCTGGGAAAAGAACTTTGGGAGATCAGAGGAGGCAAGACAGAGGGGAATCCAGGAGAAAATTCCTGAGCTTGCCTCTGCTGTCTGGTGGATTGTGCCGCTGGACCTCTCCAGCGGGCGGGGATGAGCGTGGAGCGCGACAGGGCCAGGGCAGGCGTTCCGGAAGTTACTTCCAGGTCCATTTCATCATCCGGTTCTCCCGATCTGGTGCGAACCGGCAGAAACCCACCACTGACACACGTGTATGTGAAGGAAACTGAAAGACAGGTCATGTTGGCATTTGAAAGTTCTGTAAATGGTTGACTATTCCAGTGTTTTTCAACCTTGGCAACTTGAAGATGTCTGGACTTCAACTCCCAGAATTCCCCAGCCAGCGAATGCTGGCTGGGGAATTCTGGGAGTTGAAGTCCAGACATCTTCAAGTTGCCAAGGTTGAAAAACACTGGACTATTCTATGCTTCAGTCCATACCAATCCATCCTGTAAACTATCAAGTTTAACCAACTTCTATTTTTAAGCTGGAAGGTACCTGTCACTCTCGGATTCAATTATGTTGCTTCTAAACAGAGCAGACACAGAATATGACCAGAATATATTGCCAATTCCCTTAATGTCGCGATTTGAACTGATAGATTTCACTAAAGTCATTTTAAGGTGCTTGTTTTTTTTACTTCCAAGAAGAATCATATTGCAAAATTATTTTTGCTTTGGTGAAAAAGCAGGAGGCCTGTAAATGGATCTTATGGGCCATAGATACTGACTAAAAGGATTCTATTAACTGCTGTAAAAGTCAAATTATATCTAATACAATATTTAGTATCCCTAAGAATGCTCCCCCCCATTTTATGGCAGATGTTTTTTGACAGAAGCTGGGAGAATCTCCTGTCGGCATCGAGTATCCTATCATATAAAACGTGTTCCTTAAAGAGAGTTTAATGAAAGAAAATGAGAATTCTCTTATCTCTGACATTTTTTATTTTACATATTGGCTGACAGCTTAGCGCATTAAGTTTTTTTTTTCCCCTCTCCCAAATCAATTCTAAAACGTAGCATCAAAATTACTGAATGGAAGGACAGTGTGGAATACCAAAATGGTATCAAGTGGGTTTTGAAAAGTGAGCTTCTCAAAATGACAGTGCATAAAAGGATATAAAGCAATTTTCTACAATGTCCCAATACTCCCACTACATTTTACAGGGCCAACTAGCATTTGTCTTTCCCTGATTAAAAATCTATAAAAGGGTTGCGTCTGCATTTGTGTTTGAAGAGAAGGGATGATACCGAAACAGCAGATTCAGATTATAAAAAAAAGCTTAAATTGGAAACATTGAAAGGAGGTCTGAAAGAAGAATAATTTATAATAATAGAAGCATTGAAAAGGACCTTGGAGATCTACCGTGCTTTCCCCAAAATACAACCTACTCAGAAAGAAAGTCCTAGCTTGATTTTTATACATGAACCTAATATTTAAAATAATTAGAATAACAGAGTTGGAAGGGACCTTGAAGGTCTTCTAGTCCAACCCCCTGCTTAGGCAGGAAACCCTACACCATCACAATCAAATGGATATCCAACATCTTCTTAAAAACTTCCAGTGTTGGAGCATTCACAAGTTTCTGAAGACAAGCTGTTCCGTTGATTGTTCTAACTGTCAGGAAATTTCTCCTTAGTTCTAAAATGCTTCTCTCCTTGATTAGTTTCCATCCATTCTCCTACTCTCAGGTGCTTTGTAGAATAGTTTGTCTCCCCCTTCTTTGTGGCAGCCCTTGAGATATTGGAACACTGATAACATGCCATTCCTAGTCCATATATAAGCCCTACCCCCAAAATAAACCCTAATTAAGACTCCACCCACTCCAGGGTGCACAGATAAAAATTAAGCTAGGGTAGTCTGCAGATCCATGGAGCACCACTGCAAGGCAACAAAGAGTTTTTCTCTTTCTTTCTTTCTTTCTTTCTTTCTTTCTTTCTTTCTTTCTTTCTTTCTTTCCTTCCTTCCTTTCTTTTCTCTCTTTCTCTCTCACCCTCTTTCTTTCCTTCCTTCTTTCCTTCTCTCTCTCTTTCTGTTTCTTCCCTTTCTCTTTCTCTCTCTCCCTTTCTTTCTTTCCTTCCTTCCTTTTTTTCTCCCCCTTTCTCTCTCCCCCTCTTTCTTTCCTCTTTCTTTTTCCTTCCTTCCTTCCTTCCTTCTTTCTTTCTTTCTCTCCCTTTCTCTCTCTCTCCCCTCTTCCTTTCTTTCTTTCCTCTTTCTTTCCTTCCTCCTTTCCTTCTCTCTCTCCCTTCCTTTCTTCCTTTCTTCCTTGCCTTCCTTCCTTCCTTCTTTCTCCCCCCCTCTCTCTCTCCACTCTCTCTTTCCTTTCCTTTTTTTCTTTCCTTCCTTTTTATTTTTCTCTCTCTCTTTCCTTTCCTTCTTTTTTCTTTCCTTCCTTTTTTATTTCTCTCTCTCTCTCTCCCTCTCCCCCCCGTCTCTCCTTCCTTCCTTCCTTCCTTTCTAAAAACACCTGCTATTTGTGGTCATCTGGATTTTGGCAGACCTGATCTGGGATTCCTAAACATTATAAATTGGAAGAAGAACTTTATAATCACAGATAATTCTGTAGCAACATCTATTCTTTTAAGCTCTGTGAATCTGTTCACTAACTGTGCTGATATTATGCTAAACCAGGGCTTGGTATGCTTTGTTAAATAAGCTGCAGCTGGCTGAATTCCACAATATACAAAGTGATAGCCCGGATCTTACACATAATGGTTGGATACAGTGTAAAGCATAAGTCAAAAAAGAAATAGAAAAACAATAATTAAAAATAGATTGTGCTATTAAATGGAACATAGTATTAACCCTGCAAAGAGAGATGACACAGATCTGTGAAGTCAGTTCAAGAACCATTTGAGCTTCATCCTCATTTTGATTTGCAATTTGAACTCTGCCCACCCTAAAAAGAAAGTAAAAACATGCAACAAATGATAACATTAGCAGTTGCCCTATAAAACAGTATTTGCTTGCACGAGTGCTTTTCAGTGGAAACAGTAACATTTTCACTTTTAGTGTATACAATTTCCATTAAAAAGGATCAATCTTATTTTAGTGGCAATATATAACATAGGATGAAGGCTACAAGGCCAAGATCAAAGCACTGTTTTTCAGATTCTGCAACCTCCATCCTTATTATCATACCCATATGCAGTGGTGAAATCATTTTATTTTACTACTGGTTCTGTGAGCGTGGCTTGGTGGGCATGGTGTGGCCTGGTGGGTATGGCAGGGGAAGGATACTAAAAAATCTCCATTCTGTCCCCACTCCAGGGGAAGGATACTGCAAAATCTCCATTCCGTCCCCACTCCAGGGGAAGGATACTACAAAATCTCCATTCCCTCACCACTCCAGGGGAAGGATACTGCAAAATCCCCATTCCCTCCCCTCTCCAGGGGAAGGATACTGCAAAATCTCCTTTCCCACCCCACTCCAGGGGAAGGATACTGCAAAATCTCCTTTCCCTCCCCACTCCAGGGGAAGGATACTGCAAAATCTCCTTTCCCTCCCCACTCCAGGGGAAGGATACTGCAAAATCTCCATTCCGTCCCCACTCCAGGGGAAGGATACTGCAAAATCCCCATTCCCTCCCCTCTCCAGGGGAAGGATACTGCAAAATCCCCATTCCCTCCCCACTCCAGAGGAAGGATACTGCAAAATCTCCATTCCCTCCCCTCTCCAGGGGAAGGATACTTCAAAATCCCCATTTCCTCCAGACTCCAGAGGAAGGATACTGCAAAATCTCCATTCCCTCCCCACTCCAGGGGAAGGATACTGCAAAATCACCTTTGCCACCCCACTCCAGGGGAAGGATACTGCAAAATCTTCATTCCTTCCCCACTCCAGGGGAAGGATACTGCAAAATCTCCTTTCCCTTCCCACTCCAGGGGAAGGATACTGCAAAATCTCCATTCCCTCCTCGCTCCAGGGGAAGGATACTGCAAAATCCCCATTCCCTCCCCACTCCAGGGGAAGGATACTGCAAAATCCCCATTCCCTCCCCACTCCAGGGGAAGGATACTGCAAAATCTCCATTCCCTCCTCGCTCCAGGGGAAGGATACTGCAAAATCTCCTTTCCCACCCCACTCCAGGGGAAGGATACTGCAAAATCTTCATTCCTTCCCCACTCTGGGGCCAGCCAGAGGTGGTATTTGCCAGTTCTCCGAACTACTCAAAATTTCCGCTATGGTTCTCTGAACTACTCAACATTTATTTTTAAAGACTGTTTTATTATTGTTCTAGAGAGCTTTAACAAAATGAAGAAACTTTTTTTAAAATAAGTGCTTGATCGGAAGAGGCCCAATGCTATTGTATCTCCTTTTAAACAACAGAGAATAACTATACTTCCAGAAAGCACATAGTTTTAACAGCACCTGTACAAGTATAGTCTGAAATGTAACAATACAAACAGTGTATATATTGTCTGTGCTGTTTGCTGTTTGCTGCAAGGAGACAAATTGCTGGGAGGCAGAGGCAGAATTTTTCCCCTTGTTTTCCTCCCCCAAAGCTTGGTATGTCTTATACTTCAGAGTATCTTACTCCGAAAAATACGCTATATAAACAAATAAATAATATCAGCACAAATAAAACACAAATATAACAAAGGCAACAGTAAAAATATTGGGTTTCTGTCGTGATGGACTCTTGTGACGAGCCGATTGACAAATGATGGAAGCAGTTAGCTTCCTCCCATAATTGGGGCTTACCAGGGGTTGTAACACTAAAGAAATAAATAATAATATATAGATAGGGTTTAATGTGTAAACCCTCAAGCCAAATGTATCCTTCGTTGCTTCTTATGCACAGAAGAGCTATGGCTGTAGAAACAAGTGAATGGTAGTTGGGGATTGTGAGCTGTGTTCAACTGGGTAGATGACAAATTGTGTGGGCTGACCGCAAATGTTCAAGGTACAATTATATAAGCCATCTGGAGAAGCAGAGACTTGCTTTAATGCCTTTTTTTAAAAAAATACAGCAAGTGTTCCTCAAATGCAGGGAGTATCTAAATGGAAAGTTTAATTTAATTTACTTAAGAGCATCTCCCTAAAAGCATCACGTCTGTCCTCTGAAATTTTCACTTGCTCTGTACTCATCAACTGCTGCATTTTCTTGCCTTCCAATGCTCAGACTTTGAGCATCGTTCTTTGAAAAGAAAAGAAAAAGATGAAATCACAGGGGGGAAAATATATATTGTGTTTCCTTTGAATGTGTTCGCTTTTATCAATTTGATAACATTTATAAAAAAACTCTTAAACAACAACCCTTCTCCTACAAGAAATCTCTAAAGTGTGAACATTGAGATTACCAATCTGTTAGCAGACAAGCAGTATTTCATTTACCATATTTTTGGAGTATAAGACGCACAAAGGTTTTGAAGCGGCAAATTTTTTAAAAAGTAGGTAGGTAGGTAGGTAGAGGGATAGAGAGAGAGAAATAGAAAGAGATAAAGAAATACAGTAGATAGGTAGGGAGAGAGAGTAGGTAGATAGGTAGGTAGATAGAGGGAGGGAGGGAGGGTGAGAGAGAGTGAGAGAGAAGTACAGTAGGTAGGTAGGGGGAGAGAGAGAGTAGGTAGGTAGGTAGATGCTTCCAGGTGTATTTATCCATGTGCTGGAGAAGAAAATTGCTGACAATCTGCAGCATCTAAGACTTTGTTTCTGCTGGCACAGCACTTGCTCAATCTAATTCTCATCAATCAGTTAAAGAGCTTTCCAAAAGGGGAAAAAAAGTTTTTGCACTCTGCAAACTTCCCCAAAATAGCCCGTTTTTCATGAAAATAGGCCCATTTTTTTAAAAAAGGCATGAATAGCCTGGGTATGGTGGTTGCAGAGTGCTCTTGGGGGGGAATGAGCAAAAAATGCCCCATTTTTCATGAAAATGGGCCCCTTTTTTGTGAAAACAGGCTCTTTTTTTGTCAAAAAAATTGCAGGCATAGCCTTATGGAAGTGCAGCTGAGGGCTGGGGGGGGGGGGGGCAAAAACGGCTTGTTTTTTGCTCATTTCTCCCCTCCCAAGCCCCCAGGAACTCTCTGAAAGCCTCCATAAGGGTATGCATGGACATTTTAGTGAAGAGAGTGGGGCTTTGGGAGGCAAAAAAATGCTGTATTCGGTGTATAAGACGCACCCAGATTTTCAACCTCTTTTTTGAGGGAAAAAAAAAGGTGTGTCTTATACTCAGAAAAATAAGGTACTTTTAATTTTCTTCTTTTAAAAAATTTATTAATCTTTTTTTTTTAAAAAAAGAAGAAAAAGATGAACAAGCAAGCAAAAGAAAAAAAGGGAAGCATGATACAGAAATATAATATCTACAAATGGTCAAGGAATCACACAGTTAGTATATATCTGATGAGAAAGTAACCATAAATAACAAAGTGCATTAAATTATTGTATCAATGAGAGAATTCAAATCTCTGAATCAGGTGCTGAAATCTTCCATACTGGTTGCTTAAGAACACAAAAAGAAGAAGAAAAAAAATACTAAAAACATTATAAGTATTAATTTTTAGCTTCCACTTTACTGTATTCCACGTAAGGTACACTATTAATTGCTTAATTTTGGGCGTGTTTCTGATTCAAATCCTTTACTCAAATCCACTTAAAAGATAAAAGTAAAGGTTCCCCTCGCACATATGTGCTAGCTGTTCCTGACTCTAGGGGGCAGAGCTCACTCTGTTACATGGCACTAGGGATTTGAACTGCTGAACTGCCCACCTTTCTGATTGACAAGCTCAGCATCTTAACTCCTGAGCCACCATAAATATTAATAAAATACTAAATACTAAATACCATGTCCCTTTCCCCTTAAAACCATACTTTAAATATTATATTTTTGTTGATGAGTAATACATAGTATGCATGGAAGCTATTCTTGCTTAAATTTGGTTAGCCTTCTCTTATAAATAGATGCCGTAGAGATGATGTTAGAGTCTCCAAGTTTAAATTCCCAGTCTCATCTCTTCCACAGTATATTTTATTTCCAGTGCTGTGCTAAATTTATCCTTGCAGTTGTAAACATGTTAATTTTAGGAAATTGTGATATTTTTGTTAATATATCTTGGAATTATGCCTGGTAAGAAATAATGTGCTTTCCCCCCATGTCTTTATAAGCCACAGTCTAAACTACATCATTTATTTTCAGTGGTTATACATTACCAACTATAACAGTGTTTCTCACTATGCTGAGTGGGGAATTCTGGGAGTTGAATCCACGCAGTTTAAAGCTTTTGCGATTGAGAAACCCTGAAACTCTAAGTGCAAAAATCCTTCTATCTCTGAAATCTCCTAGATTTCAGAGGACCTCCGTAGCATACTACAGTTCTCCCTCTCCTTACAGAGAATTTCTACTTCGGTTTGGTGGCCAATAATGGATATATCCATGAAGTCCTCAGAAGGACTTGAACAACATTATCCTCAGAAGACAACAGTCTCCTGTTCCAGCTCCATTAGGATCTCAGTTATGAAGATGAAACTGATTTGGCCATTTTCATGTTCTAAAACCTTTGACTAATCATGCTAAGTAGTGTCTCTAAGAACGTACTGTAAATTCTACCAAGCATCCACGATTGAAGCTGCAACAATTAATTTAAGCTGAGTTTTCTCAGGCCGCAGTAATTATGATCACACCTGGATATCAGAAACATGATCTCATTCCTCTTAAGATTACCTAAGAAATTAAGGAAATGCAGAAACAAGCACTGACAAAAATGCCTACAGATTAGAAAGAGTGGGAGGAGATGGTGGAACGCTCACACCGAAGAAGTTCACGCCAATGTGAAAAGAAAAACAACAACAACAACACCTGAATTCCAAGTTTCCTTTGACTTGTAGCGTTGAGTTATGCCAAGCCCTGTCTCTGGAGCACATGTTACCAGAAGTGCTAGTAAGAAAATTAGTTTAAAAATAGACTGTAAAATAGAAGCCATCCAAATCAGTGTGCGAGAGCAACAACATATGCCTCTTTAGACAACTTCTAAATAACAATTAACCTTGAAATGGCACAGGTTGCATTTAAAATAAAAATGTCACAGCCAGAGCTGGTAGTTATAAAAATAGCTGTTTGCCTAACTAAAGTAACATCTATGATCCTTGCATTCATGCTCTCTCCATCCTGTATAACTCCAACCCACGTTGTGATTCATTTTCTTCCTCTGGTGACTTCATTTCGTTGAGTGATATTTGAAAGAGAAAAGAAAGCGGTTTTCGTGCAGGGACCTCACCTAACCATGGTTAGCTTATTAGGCATAGCCCAGGCCTGGGTTCTGGCTGTGCCCACTGCCGATTCATTCAGGGACGTGCCCCGCCCTTGTGCTTGATGCATGCTACACGCCAGTGGTGGGTTTCAAATACCGTTCCAACTGGTAAGGTTGGAACGGGGGCTGGCGGTGTCCACATGGATGTGTGCAGCGTCCGTGCACACACGTGCAGCACACACATGCGTCTTAGCGCCTCTGTGATGCTCCAGCTGCTCCAGCTGCTGTATGCACCATGCACATGTGTGACAGTGCAGAAGCTTTAAAACACTGGTAAGGAGCTCGGGCAGGCAGGTGGGCCCTCCAGAGCACCTTACCAGAATGTTATCTGGTGCTCCGGGCTGGCTCTGGTACCCCCATATGGGGCATACTGCCTGCAACCCACCACTGCTACACACACTTGCACAGTAGTAAGAAAATACTTCTTCCACAAGATGGTGGGGTCGTAGATGCTGCCAAGTTTGGGGGTGTAGCAGGCTGAGTTACTAAATCAGGCTGAACCAGGCCGAACCAGTAAGAACCCATCTCTGGCATAGCCACCTCTCAGTGTCTCATTTTATCAAGCTGAAGAATAAATTATAAAAAAGGATTCCTTCAAGGCTCTTGATTTGAAACAGAACTCTCTGCAAGCTGCACCTCTGATTTTGGGGTCACAAAGATTTTTTTTCCTACCTGCAAGCAAACATGGTGGGGGTGATTTCTCTTCAAGCTGAATAAGATCAGGACCACAGGGAGTGAGGTCCCTTCCCATCCTGATCATTTCTATTCCCCCAAATCCTACAATAGCACTTAGACTCACAGTGCTTTTTCGTGCCCCACGCCAGTGGTGAGTTTCAAAAATTGTTCGAACCTACTCTGTGGGTGTGGCCTCCTTTGTGGGAGTGACTTGCCGCCCATGTGACCGGATGGGAGTGGCTTGCCGCCCATGTGACCAGATATGAAGACGCCGACGACACTTGTCAGAACCACCTAAAATTACCTCACATACAGCACTGGCATGCATAAGAATATGATGTAAACTTGTTTTTTAAAAGGCATCTTTGGTTTGCGTTAAAACAACTTCAACACACGCAATGTTCTGATTGCACCACAAACGCAGTAGTCATCCTTACCTTTCACAGAGACACTGGGTTTTATAAATATGAACATTATAGTGTAGAATAATCATCCATGCATAAGCTACATGTACATGCACAGTACTAAAAAAAATGCTTCTGCACATGTGCAGAAGCAAAAAATAAGATGGTGGTGCCATCTCTCTCTAAGCAGTTTTCAGAGTCAGCATTTTCCCCCCCAACAATCTGGGTCCTCATTTTATCGACCTCGGAAGGATGGAAGGCTGAGTCAACTGGTGCAAGCCAGAGGTGGTGTTTGCCGGTTCTCCGAACTACTCAACATTCCCACTACCGTTTCTACAGAACCTATCAGAACTTGCTGAATTTCATCCCTGCTTCTGGCCACCATCCCTGTTTATTCAAGCTTTGAAGTCTGAGCTTTAACTTCGACATTGTTCCGCGGTTCCAAAACCTAGTGGACAAATGTGTCCATACAGTTGATTTTGTAATCAAAAGGGCCAGCCTGTTTCCTATGGATCCTTCAAATTCCTGGATATATATTTTTTTTGCAACTGCCATTCTTTCTATAGATTGTTCTCTTGGAACAGGGTTAATGACCTATCATTTCAAGGGCTACTTTTTATCTCTTCAGGAATGCTGCTAGACCAAAGCCTCCTCTGCCAAGATCAGTATTCTAAGCTGCTATTATCTCAGAGAGGAGCCACTGCCACTCATTGTGAGTTTAGAAGATAGCTCACGGTTCTGACCGATTTCACTGCTGTTAGCAAATGCTTCAGCCCGAATGGTTTCCTTCTGATAAAACAATCCATGCTATTACTGCTAACCTATAATGGACATAACAAATGTTCTCAGCCACTTACTTGTAGAGAGCAAGTGGAGTGCCATTTCTATGTTATCTTTAAGGCAGGACTGGTATAGACACGCTCTCAACCGTGCCACTGGCAATCATTAATTCTGGATCCTCTCCAGTAGTGGGATTCAAATAATTTAACAACCGGTTCTCCGCCCTAATGATTTCTTCCAACAACCAGTTCACCAAACTGCTCAAGAAGTTAACAACCGGTTCTCCCGAAGTGGTGGAACCCACCAATGATCCTCTCTCTTACTCTCTTCCCCCACCCCCTAAAATATTGCTATTACGAAATAGACAGCAAAAGATATGACCAAACCATGAGCCGCAGTGGCGCAGTGGTTAGAGTGCAGTACTGCAGGCTACTTCTGCTGCCTGCCGGCTGACTGCAATTTGGCAGTTCAAATCACACTAGGCTCAAGGTTGACTCAGCCTTCCATCATTCTGAAGTGGGTAAAATGAGGGCCCAAATTGTTGGGGGCAAATATGCTGACTCTGTAAACTGCTTAGAGTGGGCTGTAAAGCACTGTATATAACTTTAAGTGCTATTGCTATTTGTGTGAGCTCTGAGATGCAGTTGTCAGGCCTGGAAGCCATCTTTTGCATTGGGCCTTCAGGCCTGCCACATTTAATGCTGTGGCAAATTGGGAGGAGGGATTATATGGAGTATGGGAGATATATAGTGAAAATAACATTCCTTTCTCAGTTAAGCTATCCCATCAGCTCGTCCATTGTGAGAGTCAATTTGTGTTTTGAAAATTCCTAACATGTCAATTTACGCAAAAGCTCCTGATTGACTATCGTTTGCTGCAATGAATGAATGAATGTAATGAATGTCTCAAACTAACTCATATATTAGGTGAAGGAAGAATCAGGAGATCTGATCGAACGCCTGACAAATGTTCTCAAATGCCTATGATTATTATTATTTTTTCATCAATCCAATGGTTCTGTGCAGAGTGCACGGCTTAGGAATGTTAAAATAGATCTTAACAAAGATTAATTAACACATAACTCACAACAGTTTTCCAAAATGCTCAGAACACTCCTAGTTTTAGAAATGGACCGTTCCGGTTGCAACTTGAGAGACCGCCTGCTGCCAATTACCTCCCAAAGACCCATTAGATCACACAGGGTTGGCCTCCTCCGAGTTCCGTCTACCAGCCAATGCCATCTGGCTACTACCTGGGGGAGGGCCTTCTCTGTGGCAGCTCCGGCCCTCTGGAACGAACTCCCCGCAGGGATTCGGACCCTCACCTCTCTCCAGGCCTTCTGAAAAGCCGTCAAAACCTGGCTTTGCCGGCAGGCCTGAGGTTGATGAGTTCCCCTCCCCTCTCGACTTGTATGGTTGTGCGATTCTTGGTTATTTTAATTACTTGTATTTTGTTCTATGTTCCCCTTTTCCCCCTTTTGAGTTGTTCGCCGCCCTGAGTCCCTCCCGGAGAAGGGCGGCATACAAATAATAAAATTCAATTCAAATAGCTTTGGTTTTCCCGCCAATAAGAGTGTATGCAGTATCACGCTGGCATGACTTATTTGGTGTTTTCTGTAGCAGCATTTGAATTTGAGTTGATTGCATTTTGATTGCAGATCTTTGTAATGTATATGTTTTTTTATAATGTTGAGGCCACGTTTTCTGCCAAAAATAGTGTGATTTGGTGAGCCAAACTTCAAAGAACATGGTATGAACGAGCAGAGAGTGGTCTAGATTGCAACAAAAATTTTGCAATGGATGATGAGAAATCTGCCACTCATTCTGACATCAACGTTGATGAAGCTCCCGATGAAATTGATAACCAGGTACTACCTACGTCATGCAATAATTTATAGGGCAAAAACAAATTCAAGTGGTCTTGTGCACCTTTTGGAAGCAATAGATCCAGAACTGCTACTCACAATATTGTAGTGCAATTACCTGGACTACAGCCAGCATCCAGAGCACTCATTATGACATCATGCCTGTAATAGCGTAGCCGAAATAATATGTCTGTGGTTAAAGGTTAAAACAATGCAGGGCTTCTGAAATCTGATCTAAACAAATGAATTAGTAAGTAAGTAATCAAGCGATGATGATTGGGAATCAGTTGCAACAGAAAGGGTAGATCAGACTAGGATTTTTTTTTTTATTTTTTTATAATGATATTTCGCTGCTGATAAACAATTTTAATAAGGGAACAAATGAAAACTGGTATATGTATGCAGTGACGTCTTGTTGAAAAATGAAGGAATAAGATCTCTGTTTGAAGGTATGAAATGCAAGGACAATAATGAACATAAGTATACTTTCTGGAAAAAAAATAATACTAATGTTAATTGAATATATATTGTAGAATGAAAATGAGGTTTTTAGTTATACTAGATGAAACTTGAGATGGTAAATATTATTCGAGGATGTAGATGTTAAAACACTTGTAACCAAACGACATGCTGCATGTGATGATGGTTTTTTTTCTCTCTCTCTCTTTTTGTGTGTGTGTTGTGGTTTTTTTAAATTTTATTTCATTGTTGTGTCTATTAAATATATAACAGAGAGATACGGTGTGTGTGTGTGGGGGGGGAAAACGTAGTAGGGATGGATTGCCACAGGTAGGGGAATAAGAAACGATACTAAATTATAATCTATTAAATGAAACAATGAATGTATAAGAAGGATAAATGTTAAAACATCTGTAATCAAACAATATACTGTATGTGACGATGGGTTTTTTCTTTTTTTTCTTTCTCTCTTTTCTTTTTTTCTTTTTTTCTTTTCTTTTTCTATTGTTGTGTGTATATGTTGTCTATGTAACAAAAATAAAAAAAAATTCTATAAAAAAAACAAATAAAAAACAGACTAGGATTAAAGTAAGGATATGCTTAGAGTGCTTATATATAAGCAGAATGTGGTGGTGATACAACAAAAGCTAATAGAATTGCTATTGTTATTGAGAGAAACATACAGTATGAGAGGACTTTAAGGGGCTGGTGAAAAAGGACGTTAGTGAAGATGTGATGTCATCTGAATGAGTTTCTCCTACACTAAAGAGGGATGGAGGACTCCTCTTCATGGGGATTTGAGAGAAGTGTATAACAACATTGTGGTTGATAGCTACTTCCTCAGATAGAGCAAGTGTTTGGGGAGGCGTGGAGAGCAAAGGTGTTTCTTTCTAGTGCACTTATTGCCATGATTCAAGAACGCTTGTGTTTGTCTGTGTGCATGTGTATGCGTGTGTGTGGCATGCCTATTTCAACCAGGGGTGGGTTTCAAACGGTTCGCGGCGGTCCCTGCGAACCGGTTGGTCGCCGAACCCGAAAGTAAGTAACTTCCGGGAACGGCGAAGGGCGCGCCCGCCTGCCCGTGCTCCTTACCCGGTTTTGATGAGTTCTGCGCTTCCACGCATGCGCAGGACGCATACAGTGCCTGCGGATCATCCAGGAGCAGCTGGAGCGTCGTGCAGACACTAGTACGCATGCGTGCACCGCACACGTGCACGAGGATGCCGTCGGCCCCGTTCCAACTGAACCGGTTGGAACGGGGTGAGAAACCCACCCCTGATTTCAACAAAAGTTACATGAACATACGGCAGAAAAATGCCCCCAGGCTAAGAGGCAGTTTATGCTCCCAAATATTACGGACAATCCGCATGCTTCTCCTACCTGAAGAGTACTTTGTTGGAACAAAGGCACTGAAATTTGATTCCAGATGACCTGGAATGTCAGCAATTTAATAGCTTCAGAGAGTTTGACCTGAAGGTACCAAAACACTCTCAAGAAAGAAGTTCAGAGGTCAGCAAAGGCGCAAACAACAAGCTGACCTGTGTGTTGCAAAAAAGAAAAAAGAAAGAAAGAAATTGGCCAGTGAGATGAAAATGAGTATTAGATGACATAAGAGCACACCTGGGGTCCTTTTCAGGGAATCTGTGGCCATGTTGAGGATCAATGCCAGATATTTCCCACACACACAAAGCTTATGATTTTCACCCAACCCCAGCTGGCATCATGGCTGGCAGCTTGAAACAAATGTTGTCTCTGTGCTCGTTGCACAATGATCAGCAAACAAAACATCAAACAAGCTGGAAAGGAGAGGAAGGTGCCAGAGCTGGGGCCGCCATGAAACGCCCATCAACACAAAAGCTGTTCTTTTACATCAATTCATGTAGAGTATCTAAGTTATAAACCCTCAAGGATGCGAGCAAGAATGCTGCATGGTATCGGACAGGCAAAATGTCAGCGGGCAGATTTGATATTCCGATTTTCAGGGCGCTGTGCAAGAAGTTGTCCACAATGCCCCTTAGCTGGGGAAGACAGTTTGGTGCCAACCCTTGAATTGCAAAAGGCGCCTGATGGCTAATATATATATATTTTTTTAAAAAATGCTCCACATTATCCTGTACATAATTTCACATCTAGTTAGAGGCTGGAGAATGATGGTGCAAATCTCATTTGTGGGTCTGGCAGTAAATTAATTAGCTAGATTGGATGGTGTGTGTGTGTGTGGAAGTGTTCTGACTGAGGCTTCCCAAGAGCATGAAGCAAACTCCTTGTCACGACAAAAAAAAACCTTTTATTAATTTACTGTGAATTCTGCTCATTCACATCCAGCAAAGTCTTTCAAGGGAAGATTTACAGTCACAGACCTTATCTGGCTTGGAGAGTTGCCAGGCTGATACCTGCAAAACTTGGCAATGAGTCTTGGAGAGTCACCAACCAATTAAGTGAACTAATTGTCTCCTGCAAACTCCACTCCCCTTTTGCTCCTCTTTTATTTCCTCTGGGAGGGGTCATTCATCATCCACCTATGGTCTTACACCCGAGTCGACCCCTGTTCTTTGGCTGTTCCCTTCATCTGGCAACTTTGTTCATGTGCACATTGGGAACAGACTCCAGCTATTTGTCTGCTTCACTGATGTCCGACTCCGAGGGCAGCTGATAACTGGCATACGGCTCTGGCCCCACTCTGCCTCTGACACAGAGCCCTCATCAGAGCCTTCCCCAGACTCCAGGACTGGCCCATCTTCCTCCCCAACCTCCTCACTGTCTGAATCTGCTGCCAGCTACACTGGCTGCTGACGGGCCACAACAGGAAGCCAGGATGGTTTTAGGGATAGAAAAATACAGAGAGGTAGAAGGGATGATGTTGATGTAAGTTAGATTCAGTTAGACTTTCTTTTCCCTTATTGCAGACCTTTAATTTCCTTGGCTCAGCAATCTATATTCCTTTTCTGAGCTCTGCAGAACATTGCTTACCCTGTCAGAGAAGAGCACATCCAGAGGGATACCCGTGTGCTAACACAGCCAAATAGACTTCAGAGCCATTCCCCCTCCCCTTCAGGAAGAGTCCCCTGCCATTAAACCTAGAACCGGTCCTGCCCGTACATCATTCCAGTTTTACTTCTTGACATGCCCAAATGACCCATCTTCTTTTCGGCCCAGACATGGAACCGATTCAAAAGGTAATGGGAAATCATTTGGCGTCGAAGAACTGATGACGATGAGGTCTCCTTAAGCTGATTCAAGGCGAGCTATTTTAGTCCGGTCTGGGAAGGAGACAAAAGAACGGGGTGTTGGCAAGAGAGGGCAGTTGTGGGGCTAGAAATGACCTCCAGTCTGGTGTTATTGGTCTAACCTACATGACAATGTTGCTGTGCTGGGAAAATGTGTCGGCTTCTTACATGGGTGTCTGCAGGCTTCGTTCCAAGAAGTCAAAAGGGTGGCAGCAACAATTCTATCAAAGCTCTCCCTACATTTGTTGGTTTGCTTGTTTGTTTTTAAATGGGGGATGCTGATAAAAGACTGGAAGAACTTTGATAGATCTGTTGTGGTCTCACAACCCTCGCCTTGAATTTTCTGGCCATTCCTCCATGGCTCCTCACACATACCAGCGTCAAGTGTTTGGAATCAATGTGAATACAACTGTTTTCAGAAAGGTTTCCATGAAAAGGAAGTGGGAATAAATTAAATGGCTAGTACCAACAATTTTAGAGGCTTTTTATTTTTTTTGCAAGTGTCTGCTATTACTTCTTGCAAGAAAAAGTGTACCCCAAGCCTCTTACTTACCAGGAAAAACAAAGCATTTAGTCAGCTGTGACAAGAGCAAAATAGTCTTCTTTGAAATATTGGTTAGGTGCTAATGCTTTTTCCATTCCTAAGGTAGTTTCATTTCACTCTGCTTCTCATGAATAATAAAGACAGCCTATCCTGATAAAAATAAATCTAATGGCTCAGAGCAGAATGGTTGAGTAAGAAAGGGAAGTGGGGGGAGACAGACAGACAAACAGAATGGAGATAGAGAGATATAGTATGTATAATGCAGAACAATAATGTATATTCTCAAAATTGCTTTTCAAAAGAGAACTGGATTTTCTTGGGTTTTTTTCCCCTTGAAAATGTTTTGCTACTCATCTGAGAAACTTCTTCAGTTTTTTAGACTTTCACTACATCATCCTGATGTGACTTACTTTGGTTGATAAAATATCTTCAAAAACACCACCAAGTTCAGAGAGCAGCAAAATCCCACAATTTAACCTTGAGCTACAAATATTGACTTCTCTTGGTCTTATTCAGTTTCTCTCTGATCAACTATCATTTTGAAAAGATCATTCTGCTTTCCAATCTCCTACTGATTCAAGCATCAATAAGTAAATGGAAGGAGATTTCCCTTCCTCTTTTACCCTTCCCCCTCCCAAAAATCTTTAATCCTTGCAGGCATGATGCTTTCCATACTTTCATTGATAACACAAGTTTCCAGCTGGACTTCTGGCCTGTTACACACTGGGGAAGCAAAGAACATCATACAAAGGGGATATGGTATGGTATGGTCAGTGGTGGGATTCAGCCAGTTCGCCCCACTTCGGGAGAACCAATTGTTAATTTTCTGAGCAGTTTGGTGAACAGGTTGTTGGAAGAAATCATTAGGGCAGAGAACCAGTTATTAAATTATTTGAATCCCACCACTGGGTATGGTATGGTATAGTAAGGTATGGTATGGTATGGTAAGGTACAGAATGGAAGAGAGAGTAGAGTAGGGTAGGGTAGGGTAGGGTAGAGGAGAGGAGAGGAGAGGAGGAGGGGAGGGGAGAGGAGAGGAGAGGACAGAAGAGAAGAGAAGAGAAGAGCTTTAATGGCCAAGAACATACAAGGAATTTGTCTCCAGTTCATAAGCTCTCAGTGTACAACAGAGTGATAATAATCATAATAATGGTACTAATAAGAGAAAGTAGTAGAAAATATGGGAAGGATCATAGTAACACACTATAAACTGCATTATTGGTAGCACTTATGAAATTGTTCACTCTATTATCAGATGGTTGGGCTGCAAAAAATAAAGCAGAATCCTCATTCTTTCATTCTCTAGACGGATTAGAGATGAGCCATATGTCAATTATGAAAATGATGAAATCCATGCCTTCAAATAAGTATTCCCGTCGATGAATTTCAAACAATTTAGCCTGATGCCAAAGTTCAATCTACAAGAGGTATTTTGGACAGTTTTAATAAACTGCCAAGAGCTACCATTTTTTTTTTAATTCTTCATCTTTCCAGACAAGCTATCTTCAGAGGGAGAGATGAAAAAGGAGGTTGTTTATGTAATGATGATCTCTCTGCCCCCCCCTCTCATTTCAGCGACCTTAATATTTATCCGTTGGGCATTTTAGATGTTTCTGTTGCTCAGCAACTAAGTTTATGAATGAAGATGGTGGAAGGACCATGAATAGCAACCTGGTTTTTGTTTTGTTTTCACTGTGGCAAAAAGAGCAGCTCTGATTCAGAGGTTTTGAAATGCTGCAGTGGAAAGAGCGGCTGAAATTAACCGACACGGATATGGCATCCGAAAATAAAACCGATTTGTTTCTAACATGTTCCAACCAGTTTTACTCCCCAAATCAATTTGACCATGGCATTGCTGGTAAAGATTAGGACTGTTACTTTAAAACCATTCAAGGAAATCTTGAAATAGCCCCATCTATCTATCTATCTATCTATCTATCATCTATCTATCTATCTATCTATCTATCTATCTATCTATCTATCTATCTATCTATCTATCTATCTATCTATCTGCTAGACAGCTAAACAGATATCTATCTATCAGATATCTAATTATCTATCAGATATCTATCTATCTATCTATCTATCTATCTATCTATCATCTATCTATCTATCTATCTATCTATCATCTATCTATCTATCTATCATCTATCTATCTATCTATCTATCTATCTATCATCCATCCATCCATCCATCCATCCAGATAGATATAGATAGATAGATATAGATATAGAGATGATAGAGGCAGAGATTATAACAGAGATTTGCCCTCTGGAACGATCTCCCCGTTGAGATCCGGACCCTTACTACCCTTCCGGCCTTCCGCAAAGCGACCAAGACCTGGCTGTTCCGGCAGGCCTGGGGCTGTTGAATTATCCAGCCCCATCCTAAGTTATGAATGTTCTTGAGTTTTTAATTGTTGTTTTTATTTTTTATATCCCCCCACTTCTTATTTGTAAGCCGCCCTGAGTCTTCCGGCATAGAAGTTTTAAAAATAAATAAATAAATAAATATAAAAATAGAGAGAGAGAGAAAGAGGGAGGGAGGGAGGGTGAAGCCTCCGGGGGGTGAAAAATGGCCAGAAAGAAGGCTGAAGTCAGCTGGTCAGTGCATGCCTGCATGATGGAACTGACAGGACAACACATTGTGTGCCCTAACAAATGGCTCCGTGTGCCACCTGTGGCACACGTGCCATAGGTTCGCCATCACAAGACTATAACTTCTCGTTTTGACCTGCATAGTCTCCTCTGAAATCAAATCCAACCTTAGCATTTAAAAGTATACCTGAAAGGTATATCACATTTTTCTATTGGCAATTTCCTTCTTCTTTCCTTCTTTCAAGCAGAAAGTATTTTTCCAGCAATTTACCTCCCTGATGGATTGTAAAAATTACCACAAATTGTCCCTAGGGCTGTTAACACAGAAGGTGGGGGATGAGCCCCTCTTCACTCAACCATAACAGTTGAGGTCTATGGGCACAGTTGGTTCCATTGTTAGAAAAGACCGCAGGAAATTCTCACTGGCTAACATGGCTAGAGCACTAGAGCTGATCTTTCAAGAGCTCCGTCTGCTATGATTAGGGGAATTGTTTGGAAAAATACTTCAAATGTAGCAAAGTCACATGTGAATGCACTGAAGATACCTCTGCCTTCAGCTGGACTAGCCAATGACAATCTATTGTGAATAGCAATAGCAGTTAGACATATACCGCTTCATAGGGCTTTTAGCCCTGTCTAAGCGGTTTACAGAGTCAGCATATCGCCCCCACAGTCTGGGTCCTCATTTCACCCACCTCGGAAGGATGGAAGGCTGAGGCAACCTTGAGCCGGTGAGATTTGAACCGCTGAACTGCAGATAGCAGTCAGCTGAAGTGGCCTGCAGTACTGCACCCTAACCACTGAGCCACCTCGGCTCTATGGTGAAGTATCACCATCCACGTTAACATCTATAACAGGGATGTCAAACTCAAGGCCCGGGCAGCGGATCCAGCCCACGGAGTTCTTATTTCTGGCCAGTGGTGGGATTCAGTGAGTTCGTACCTATTCGGACCTTTCTGAGCAGTTCAGAGAATTGGTTGTTGGAAGAAATCTCACTATGTTTTTTTTTTCCAGGGCTAATCCTGTAAGGAAGGCAGAAAGGAAACATTCTGGTGTTATTTCTAGCCTCATCTTTATTGCCCTGCTTACAGAAACTGCCTCTCCGGTTAACCTGTATTACATTGCAACAGCTAAGGTGACCTGAGTGATGTTGAATTGGCCATGCCCACACAGTCACATGATGACTGAGGCACGTCTAACCCGCTGGTCATTAGGACAGAGATTTGAATTATTATTATTAAATTATTTGAATCTCACCACTGAATCTAGCCCCTGGGGCCACCCTGGAAACAGCAAAGGACCGGCCCGCGGAGCTTCTCCCAGCAAAAATGCAGCTTGGCAGCCGAGTTCCATTTTTGCTGGCAGAAATGCAGGAGGCCATTGTAGCCGAAAATGGAGCTCAGGAGTCTGTTTTCGCTGGCAAAGCACTCGGGCCACCACAGGTGCCGCCCACACAAGTGATGACAAGCTGGAAATGCCCACCCTGGCCACATACACCCTGCCCCCTGAGGTCAAATGCAATTCTGATGTGACATCCCTGACCTATAGCATGTAGATGACCAGGGAAGAGCTTCAAATGAACGATGTTGAATTTTTGCCAAGATGTGACTTCAGTGTTCCCAGCTATCATTTGTGATGCCATTGTGATCAAAGCATCTTTCAAACAATTCATGTCCCATTTAGATTTCCAGAAATTTGGATAAAGAGAGTAAAATCCTAACACACCGAAGCCATCCGAACAACTGTGTTGAATCTTCCAGAGGCCACATAGCCAAATCATTCGTTGAAAATAATTTACTGCTTCCATAATAACCAGGTGCCAATACAGTTGACAAAAAATCATCCTCATAATTGCATACACATATTTCTTCCAGCCAAAATAGTTATAGTTTAAAAATATTTTTTTTAAAAATGTGGTTTTTACTCCAAGGACCCCAATTTGATTGGTAAGTTTAGAGGAAATTTCATTGTATAAAAGAGCAGGGCATTTTCAAAGAAGGGGTCTTTTCAAAATTATAGTCTGAGACTTATTCTTGTTTCCATGGAAATGACCTTTTCCTATTCTATGGAAATGGAAGTAGTTTTATATATTCTCTTCTTCCGGCTTTATTACACCAGCAAAGCTATAATTCAAAATACAGCCAGGAATAGAGGAAACAGTGAAGTAACTCTGTGGCCAATAGATTTTAGAACACAAAGTCATTTTCAGCCAATTGGTAGGTTCCTAGACATATTTGGATTTTTATGTTTAGTTCTAAAAAAATAATCATCTGGTTTTGATTAATTACCTCTCAACACCTGAAGAGCTGGAGAATTATTTTCTGAACTATAAAACTCAAAAGAGACCTCACAAAAATAAAAGTGGAAATTGACATGCCTAGTGTTGTTTTTCATTCTTGTGCCTTCCTTCTCTTAAGAGTAAAATTAGACAGTAAACATTATGGAGGTTTGGCTGGAACTTTACAGACTGTAATTTCTTCAGGAAGAAAAGATTTTTCTAAACAGATCTAAGGTGTCTTTCGCTAGGCATGCAGTTTGCAGCCACTTCGAGCATTGCTCATTAATTTCTTAATGCATAAATAGAGAAACTCACCACTAAAAATTCCTGAGATAGACTTCTTGTGGTCAAACACGGCCTCAAATAAAGGCTGCGCTGAGGCAGCTTGATTTTTTTGCTTAATTAATTAATTGCAGAACTGTATTTCCCAGCAATTCCTCTCTTTCTGCAGCTAACTGGAACAATAACAAAACCTTGCACTTAAAAAAATACAACTGTCTCCTATGAAAAGAATATGTTTTGGGATGAGTAGAATTAAACATAGTAGCAACTCTGTGTCATTTCAAACTTCCACAGCATCAGAAATGAGAAATTTGAAAAGAGAATTTGAGATACAGGAAGATAATTTTGAAAGGGAGACAGGAGCCTGGACAGAAAGTTTGGAAACTACAGAGTGGAAGAGAAGAGAGAGGGGAGAAATACCTAGATTGAAGACAGAAATAAGGATCCAAGAGAGGAATATGGGAGGCAAGTTAAAAAAAAAAAAGCATAGCAATTAAAGTATTGAAGCGGGCAAGAGACAATGGATAGATGATTTCTTTTTATTGTTGTTGCTCTGATTTGCTTTTCATTTCTCTCTCTCTCTCTCTCTCTCTCTCTCTCTCTCTCTCTCTCTCTCTCTCTCTCTCTCTCTCTCTCTCTCTCCTTTCCATTTTTTAGGTAGGTGACATGATTAGAAGTTAGGTAGGATAGAAATAAATATTTTTAATAAAGGGTGACATAACTACAACAAAAGATAGAAATAAGAGAAAGGGGGAATATTAATATATACACTTTTATATAATAAAATAAGAAATAACAAGAGAAAACATGGCGTAATTAAATAATGACAGACTGCAACTTAATATAAATAGTATTTTTAGTATTTTTTTAGTATTTTATTAATATTTATAGGCCGCCCTTTTCCCCGCGGGGACTCAGGGCGGCTTACATAAATAGGTATTACTATTAGAAATATATAAGTTGGTAGAATGTAATAATTATGATTAATGTTCTTAGTTTTATTTGTATTAGAATGTCTGACACTCAGGTGCCAACTGTTCACGCATTGATATGTTTGTAAAAAAAAAATATTAATAAGAAATGTTGGTTTCCACATGCTTATTACTAATTTTTCAAACATTAGGATCAGATCTTCGCTTGCCTTCCATCTGTCAGCAGGCATGTCTTGAGCAGAGGAGAAA
The DNA here is from genome assembly GCF_051295495.1 of Thamnophis sirtalis. Taxonomy (NCBI): domain Eukaryota; kingdom Metazoa; phylum Chordata; class Lepidosauria; order Squamata; family Natricidae; genus Thamnophis; species Thamnophis sirtalis. The sequence continues at coordinate 9,395,179 of NW_028261392.1, forward strand.
TATTAGAAGCTGATCACAACGTTCTACTTACTAATATGGTTCAGATGGCCATTCTTGGCACATTGCCAGAATACCTCACCATCTCTTTTTTTTCCTTTCCTAATTCCCCTATGTTGTTATTTGCCATATGATTAATTTGACAGTGTGGATCATTACTAAGTGAATTGTCCAAAAATAATGATAATAAAACACAATGTTTGAGGATGGGTTGGTGAAACCAGCAGACTGTACTGTATTTATGTCTAAGAGGGTCATAAAGAATTGTTAATTTGAGGGGGGGGGGAATGCAAGATGTCATTTTTATCTTTCTGAAGCTCTTACATTGGTAAAACTTACAAATCATCGAAAAAGGAAAAAAAGAGAAAGAAAAATAATAGTATGATTGTGAATTATTAAACCTACAGAACCTCAATTTGAAATAAGATAGCAATAGCACTTTGACTTAAATGCAGTTCCATATTGCTTTACAGCCCTCTCTGAGCAGTTTACAATGTCAACCTGTTGTCACCAACAATCTGGGTCCTCATTTCACCAGCTTTGGAAGGACGGAAGGCTGAGTCAGCCTTGAGCTGGTCAGGATCGAACTCCTGACTATGGGCAGAGTTAGCCTGAAATACTTCATTCTCCCCACTGTGCCACTACAGCTGACCACCAGGATGTTTTCATGCAAGGGGACCTACTCTCATGATTCGCAGTGCATCAAGTCCAATTCACAGAATTGAGCCCAAATCAGTTTTGGAATCTAGGTCTCCTCTTCCATTCTTAAACCATCCTATTATCAACTGTTCAATTCGGATGCAAAAACCCACCAAGTGTTCTGACCGAGGCTTCCCAAGAGCATGAAGCAAACTCCTTGTCTTGACAAAAACAGTTTTATTAATTTACTGTGAATTCTGCCTGCCTGCCCGCCCGCCCGCCCATCCATCCATCCATCCATCCATCCATCCATCCATCCATCCATCCATCCATCCATCCATCCATCTATCCAGTTTTATTCATTTACAGTGCTCTCTAAGTTGTTTACAATGTCAACCTGTTGCTACCAACAATTTGAGTCCTCATTTCATCAGTCTTGGAAGGATGGAAGGCTGAGTGAGCCTTGAGCTGGTCAGGATCGAACTCCTGGCTGTGGGCAGAATTAGCCTGCAAACTCCGTGTCCTGACAAAAAACAGTTTTATTAATTTACTGTGAATTCTGCCTGCCTGCCTACCTTCCTTCCTTCCTTCCTGCCTGCCCATCCATCCATCCATCCATCCATCCATCCATCCATCCAGTTTTATTAATTTACAGTGCTCTCTGAGTTGTTTACAATGTCAACCTGTTGCCACCAACAATCTGGCTCCTCATTTCATCAGTCTTGGAAGAGTGGAAGGCTGAGTGAGCCTTAGCTGGTCGGGATCGAACTCCTGGCTGTGGGCAGAGTTAGCCTGCAAACTCCTTGTCCTGACAAAAACCAGTTTTATTCATTTACTGTGAATTCTGCCTGCCTGCCTACCTTCCTTCCTGCCTGCCTGCCCATCCATCCATCCATCCATCCATCCATCCATCCATCCATCCATCCATATATCTATCTTTCTTTCTATCTATCTGAAACAAATGAAGACTAAGCTTCCAATATGGAAGATTTGATTTTTGTATCCAAGTGTATTTTTCCACAAGGCGAAGTATTCTTTGGATAAAAGTGGCCTGTTGCTTTTTCCCCTTTTTTCCTTTCCAAAATCAGTATTCTAGTCAAGGCTTATACACAAAGAACTGCTCACAGAATTCTCTTTGAAGTAATCTGTATCAACTTTTTTTCATGTTTGCAATGGTGGGCATAGCCAGAGGTAAAATAGTAACAGGCAGATGGACTTAAGAATTTAAAGTTGCCTTTGATTACCTGCTGATTTACTTGCTATCATGAAAAAATAGCTTGGTATTCCATTTCTTCAGGATCTTCTTTCCTTCCTTCCTTCCTTCCTTCCTTCCTTCCTTCCTTCCTTCCTTCCTTCCTTCCATCCATCCTTCCTTCCTTCCTTTCTTCCTTCCCCCACTCACTCTTTTATTATAATAGCTTACATTTCTTCTCTTTTTTATGTAGAGGTAGTCCTTGACTTACAACAGTTCATTTTAGTGACTGTTCAAATTTACAATGGCACTTGAAAAAAGTGATTTCTGGCTGTTTTTCACATTTATAATCTTTGTAACATCCCCATGATCAAGTGATCAAAATCCAGATACTTTGCAACTGACATGGACTTATGACTGTTGCTGTGTCGCAAGGTCACGTGATCGCCTTTTGCAACCTTCTGACAAGTGAAGTCAACAGGGAAGCCGAATTCACTTAACAATCATGTCACTAGCTTATCCACTGCAGTGATTCACTTAACAACTATGGCAAGAAAGTTTCAGCCATGAAATCCTCCTACCTTTGCTATCGGTTCAGAAGACTTCTAATCAACAAGCTTAGCATCTTAGCTACTGAGCCACCCTTTCTGCTATAGCCCCTACCCAATTCTCCCTGTTAAGATCAGGATGGCCCTCAAGATACCCGGTCTTCTGAAACACCACAAAGACCAGCTCTGTGCTGACAACTGTTAATTGTGATATCTTCCGCAGCTGCTGTTGTATTTTAGTTTTTGTATTGTTGCGATGGTTTGACTTGAATTTTGTTTGTCACCCAAAGTCATCTGTTGAGATGGCTGACTCTACAATGAATGAATGAATGAATGGGGGAAACAGTGAGGAAAACACATAGACTTCTTCTTAATGTATGTGTGAATAAATTGTTATGTTAGAGTAACTAACCTAAATTGGCTTATTAATTTAAATATATGGATTTTTGTTTCCTGAAAGGTTTTGCAAAAGGAAAGAAAGAAAAAGTACATTACATTAGAATAGATGTTGGACATAAATGTGAAGGCTGGAGGATTTCAGCTGTGGAATTCTCTCCCCTATGCAAGAACTTTTAAGTGTTTTGTTCTTAACTAAATATTCAACTAAATTATTAGAATAATTTACTGTTGATTGTGGGTTTTAATTGATTTTTCAGACATTTACAGAACTGTTTCTTGTTTTCCTCTATTGTTCAAAACCTTCCGTGTGTTCTTTAACACTTTTTCAGTGTCCTTCTTGAGCAACACTTCCATAAATCGTCCCATAAGTATTTTGTAAGTATAATTCTTTAATAACAGGGGTGGTTTTTCTCCTAACCCCTTGTCAGACAGAAAACAAGAATGAATATATTTGGTAGGCACAGATAACAACGAGCACAATAATGACTGTGAGAACTGCAAGCCATAGGGCACCCAATTCTCCATAAATTTTTCTCTAAAAGATCTATTGCATAAATTGTGCTGGGGTGACTGTTTCTTTCTCTGCCATGCTGTGACAAAACTTGTTTCATGTTGCCTGCATTTATTATTATTTTCCCCCTTATGAAATGCAAAGTGAACAAGACAGAACGACGAGATCATGTTGCCGCTATAAACTGCTCGGTGCTTCCAATCTAAGAGAAGCTGTTTTCAAAGATGAAAATGTTTTGAGTGTCACTATTTAGAAGCCCAGGATCCCCAGAAAACAGTGGCTGTTGTGTTCAGTCAAGTTTCAAGCTGTTTGATCACAGAGGCAGCCCGAGCACTCTGAACAGCAAAATATTTTTCTTCGCTTTGAAAAAAAACTAACGTTAAAAAAAGAAAGAAAAGAAAAAGATTTTTTTTCCTGGCTAGCCAGCCACTATTCTGTCAGTATCTAATTTTGATGGAGGGATAGTTGACTCTTGAAATAGAAGAATGAACTTCATTGAAAGTAAGTAACATTTACAATTAGATGAGGAGGGGGAGGAAGAGGAGGGGGAGGAGGAGAAAGATTGAGGAATAGGAGGAGGAAGAGGAGGAAAAAAGAGGAAAAGGAAGATTGAAAAGTAGGAGAAAGAAGAGAAGGAAGAGGAAGAAAGAAGGAGAAAGATTGAGGAATAGGAGAAAGAAGAGGAAGAGGAGGAGGAAGAGGAAGAAGAGGAAGAGGAAGAAGAAAAGGAGGAGGAGGAGAAAGAGGAAGAAAAAGAAGAGGAGGAGGAGGAGGAGGAAGAGGAGGAGATAACCTTCAAACAACACCTAACACATTCCAGAAATATGTCATTGTTTCCACAGCTAGTTCTATCCACAATAAATTCTTTACATATTCACCCCTCCCCAAATCCCCCCCCTCTCTCTCTCACTCACTCACACACAAACACACACACACACACACACACAAACAGACATCGTTCTTTCATATTTGGCAATTGCTTGTGTGAGTGGTGATAAGATATGTTCGGTACATCATTTCTTCTCCTTATTTCCCCCACAGCAACAATTCTGTGATGGCTGAGCTTCATGTGAGAATGATCAGCTCAAAGACATCCAATTAGCTTCCTTTCCAAAGGAAGGATTTGAACTCTCAGTTCCCCTGTTTTTAGTCCAGCGGCTTCTTAACCACTATGCCAAACTGGTGTAGTGCTTGTTCTGAAAGCATTCTCTTCTAAAGAAAGGTAGAACTTTAGCGCTTAATGTCCTTCTTCTTGTATCTCCTTCCCACATCAACTTTGATTAAATAATTGAAAGATTAGGTAGGGCAAATCCAGTCTCGCATAACAGAGGCAACACTAGTATGATAAATCGCAATTTAAATTCTTTTTTGGGGGGGTGGGGGTGACAGCTTGGTTGGATAATGTAGTCTGATCTCTGGTGTAAGCATTCCAAAACCAGCAAAGGTGAAAAGAATGGATACAGTGCCTGGAGATCATTAAGATGTTTTACAAATAAAGAGGGAAACATTATTGTAAATTGTAAGCAAGGTTGTAAGTTGTGTCTATAGTGCTTCAAGATAGACTAAATTACCCCAAAAGCAAAAAAAAAAAAAAAAAAAAGGTTCAATTTCAATGTTTTCGAAAAAGAATTTAAAGATTTATTTAACCTAAATTTTATTTATTTATTCGTTTGTTTGTTTGTTTATATCTCATATTTCTTAACCACCAAATTCCTTCAAATACCTAAATGTGTGTCATTCATATTAGCAGGATCTATTATCTATAGACTATAAGTATATAGTCTATAGACTATCTATAGACTATAGTGCTTCAAGATGGATTACCCCAAAAGCAAAAAAAAAAAAAAGTTTTAATTTCAATGCTTTTGAAAAAGAATTTAAGGTTTATTTAACATAAAATGTATTTATTTGTTTGTTGATATCTCATATTTCTTAACTGCAAATTTCACTCAAATACCTAAATGTGTGTCTTTCATATTAGCAGGACCTGGGTTTTACCCACCATCTTTTTATTCCAAACTCTTGACTTCTATCATTTTTTTTATCCCCTTGGCGAAAGGAAGAATGGATGATAAATTGATTTCTGAAATTATACTTTATGAATATGATCACGTAAGCCGTTCCTTGTTGTTGAAATAGCTGCATATTTGTTATTCTTTTTTTAAAAAAAGCACGTACATTTGCTTTAAGACCTTAAAAATATCTCATTACCCTCAAGTCAGCAAAAATCTCACCGTTCCTTTCAGAACTCACGAGAGGTCTTCTCCATGACCTCAGACGGCCATTCTTGTAGACCTGGAGCAGGTAACAGCATACCTTTAACTTCTGAGAATTAATTCAGCACAATGCACTGGGCATTCCTGCTCTTAAGGTGCTTGTTTCATTTAAGTATTTAACCTATTTTGACTCTTTCATTTAACCCTTTGCGGCAGTCGGGGAACAAAACAGTTCTGAGTTCAGAATCACAGTCTGGTCAAAGAAATTGTTCTTGCTAGGTATCCTGATCTCACCATACCTGCCCTATAAATCTTTTCGATTTATAAATAGGAGGCTTCCTTTGACCACACAACCTTCTCATTTGAGAAGGCACATCAAGACACATTTGAGTTCCCCAGAGATTTAGTGAGACCTGTCGCTTCGTATCCTTGAAATCTCTTCCAGCTTCACTGCACAAAGACTTTGTTTCACTAATTTAACACCAACCCAAAGATGGACCCTCTATGTACACCAGAAGAGAATGGGGTTCATTAATCATGCAACATTACTATGAGCACATTTTGGGCTTACACACACAAAGAGAGAGGCGGGGAGGGAGGGAGAGAGAGGGAGAGAGGGAGACACAATCACATTCAGGCACACATACATGGATAAGAGTTTTGCTTTAGAAAACTTTCTCAGACTCTTCAGATGTCTTAAACAACATAACTAAATACATTTCTAAATCCCTGTTATATTTCATTTGTTCATTTCATACACATCTATATCAGAGGTGGTATTCAGCCCGTTCTAAGAGCCGAGGTGGCGCAGTGTTTAAATGCAGCACTGCAGGCTACTTCAGCTGACTGCAGTTCTGCAGTTCGGCTGTTCAAATCTCACCGGCTCAGAGTTGACTCAGCCTTCCATCTTTCCGAGGTGGGTAAAATGAGGACCCGGATTGTTGTTGGGGGCAATATGCTGACTCTTTAAACCGCTTAGAGAGGGCTGAAAGCCCTATGAAGCGGTATATAAGTCTAACTGCTATTGCTATTGTTCTCTCCAGTTTGGAAGAACCAGTAGTGGTGGCTGTGGGAGGCTCCGCCCAGCTGCCCTGACATAATGCACAAACACTGTGCATGCACAGAAAGTGGTTGCACATATGCAGACATTTGTGAACCCGTAGGGAATGTAAATTCAGAAGTCCTTCCCACCTCTGATCTGTATATAGCAACAGCAATAGTACTTAGACTTATATACCGCTTCACAATGCTTTATAGCCCTCTCTAAGTGGTTTAAAATGTCAGCATATTTTCCCCAACGATCTGGGTCCTCATTTTACCCACCTTGGAAGGCAGGAAGGCTGAGTCATATTATTTCCCTTTGAAACTCCTTTGATCAATAGGTAGGTCAAAATAATGCTAAAAAAATGATTCTATCAAAAACTTATTTAAGTACTACAGTAGGCCAATTATTACCAATAAATTCAGGGGTTTTTTCCATCCAAAGTTTTTAAAAGGTACACCAATAAAGGTATATGAAAACAGAGGTGGATTGCTACCACTGGCCACGCCTCCACACCAGTTTCCCGGTTGCTGCAGCATGTTTTTGTGTCATTTTTTAAATGTTCTGCGCATGCCCAGATCAGTGGTGGGATTCAAATAATTTAACAATCAGTTCTCTGCCCTAATGACTAGCTGGGTAGGCAGTGGTCGGTGGTCATGTGACTGGATGCGTGTGGCCAACTCAATGTCACTTACTCTTCACCTTAGCTGTTACAATGTAATAAGGGTTAACCGGAGAGGCAGTTTCTGTAATCAGGGCAATAAAGATGAGGCTAGAAACAACACCAGACTGTTTCCTTCCTGCCTTCCTTACAGGATTAGCCCTGTAAAGTGGAAAAAAAACAAAAGAAGATTTCTTCCAACAACCGGTTCTCCAAACTGCTTAGAAAGTGAACAACTGGTTCTCCCGAATAGGTACGAACTGGCTGAATCCCACCACTGGCTCAGATCTATTTACAGGCAACTGTGCATGGATGTGGAGCAAAGCGTGTGTGCACCGAACTGGCAGAAACACCGGCAGCAACCCACCCCTGTATGAAAACTATAGTAACTGTATTGTAAAACAGCTTACAGTGCAATAACTTGTTTGTTTATTTATTTTATCATATTCATAAAGCTGTCCATCACAGAACACAACAGGGAAGGAAGGAGGGAGGGAAGGAGAGAAGGAGAGAAGAAAGGAGGGAAGGAAGGAAGGAAGGAGAGAAGAAAGGTGGGAAGGAAGGAATGTAGGAGAGAAGGAAGAGGGAAGGAAGGAGGAAAGGAAGGGGGAAAGGAAGGAGAGAAGGAGAAAAGAAAGGAAGGAAGGAAGGAAGGAGGGAAGGAAAGAGGGAAGGAGAGAAGGAGGGAAGGGGAAGGAGGGAGGGAAGGAAGGAGGGAAGGAAGGGGAGTAGGAGAGAAGAAACGAGGGAAGGAAAGAGGGTGGGAGGGAAGAAGAAGTAGGACCGTTGTAAGGTAAGATGGATCTATGGGATGTTAAGAAAGCAATCTTCAAGTATATTGTCAACTGTAGGGAAAAATTGTTATAAATACATATTATTAATAACAGTTATGAGACTATATAATTGTGAATGTATATATGAAATTGATAAAATAAAATAAAAAAAAAAACAAATTTGCATTTGTGATTACTGTGGTGGCCAGATGTATGTTTTAAATAAACAAGCGGGGTATTTACATTTTTTTTAAAAAAAGTTCTTGAGGAATTTATGTTAACTATTCTATAGGAAAAGATGCATAGATCTTCCATAAGATGCAAGGCATAACCTATTTTTTTTTCTAGTATAGCAATAGCAATAGCAGTGGACTTATATACCGCTTCATAGGGCTTTCAGCCCTCTCTAAGCGGTTTACAGAGAGTCAGCATATTGCCCCCAACAATCTGGGTCCTCATTTTACCCACCTCAGAAGGATGGAAGGCTGAGTCAACCCTGATCCGGTGAGATTTGAACCGCTGAACTGCTGATCTAGCAGTAGCCTGCAGTGCTGCATTTAACCACTGCGCCACCTTGGCTCATATTATTCAGATTTGTTAACATGTGGGATGGGGAATCCCAGATGAAATATTGATCTATTAGCATGACCTGCACGCTCAACAGGATGTGTTACAATCTGCACATACTTACATTATTTATTTCTTACGTTTGCTCATCCTTAAATTCATGGACAAAAGAAAGCAAAATAATGACTACAAAATGCACAACGATTCAGATAACTGGCAATCCTCCTGTCAAAAGATAGCCTACCAACCTTAGGATACGTCACAAGGGCAATTCTGTTCTTACAGTCAAATAGTTAAATTGAATATATCACTTCTGAGTACATGGGTGGCACTCTGTTTTTATTCCCTTTTATGGGTGATGAATGGTGCATGCTGGAATTTCCGTATTAGTATTGCAATTATTTCTAAAATTAAAATTTGAGAACATAGCGCTTTCTAGTTGTGTAAAGGCTCTTGTTGTGATCTGCTGGTGGCCTGGGGATCTGGCAGCAGAGTTGGACAGTGAGGAGGTTGTCGAGGCCAATCCTGGAGTTTTGGGAAGGCTCTGACAAGCACTCTGCATTGGAGGCAGAGAGGGGGCCAGGGCCATCTAGGACTTATGTGCTGCCTCTGGAGTCTCCAGAATTGGACAGCAGTGAGGCAGAGGAACAGACTCCCCCTGTTCCCAGTGCACGCATGCGCAGAGCTGCCAGAAGGCAAGAACAGTTAAAACAGAAGGGATGACTTGGGAGTAAGGCTTAGAGGTGATTGGCCCCTCCCATAGGACATAAAGGAGGAGCAAAGGCACATGAGTCTTCGCAGGAAGCAACTTGGTTCATGCTGGTCAGTTTGCCTTCTGAAGCTCCGTTTTTACTCTTTGCTCCATGTGGCCTTGCCAAGCTAATTGCCAATTAAGTCTTTGCAGCATTTCAAGGAAGATAAAAGTGGGTGCTTATCAGCCTTATCCCGAAGGACTTAGGCAGCCTACTGTAGGATTCTTTCCAACTATTTGGGACTCATTATGGGCTGTGAATAAACATAATTCACAACCTTTGAAATAAAAAAAGTGTTTTGGGGGCTAAGTGTGTGCTTTTTACTATATCAAGAAGCCTATGTCAGAACAGCTTCAGTGTCAGCTGAGGTGTGTGTGTGTGGTGTGTGTGTCTCTCTCTCTCTCTGTGTGTGTATGTATTGTGTTACAACCCCTGATATGCCCAAATATGGGAGGGAGCATACTGCTTTCCTTTTCTGTCTTTCAGCTCACCCTAGGAGCCATCCAGGCAGAAAGCCATTTTTTATGTTGCCTTTATTACATTTGTGTTTATTTTTATTTATTTATTTATCAGCACAAATGCAACACACGTATGTATGTATGTATGTATGTATGTATGTATGTATGTATGTAAATAAAGACCACCTTACTGAAACTCTAAGCATGTGAGTGCATTGTCACATTCAGTGTGGAAATTCCAGGTTCATGTCCATAGGTCATACTAAACTATCACAAATATTTTCAGTCTGCACTCTCATTACTTTGCCATTAATGAGGAAATGTGTCATCACTAGAGGACAACCAACTAGTCAAGACTCTTTGATCATATGCCCCTCAACCTGTGATGGAGGTTGAATCAATATCTCTTATTTGTAGAGCACCTTCCATGAAGCTCAATTCGCATTTGATTCTTCGTTTCACTGTCATTCATCCCAGAATGGCATGACCCTGTAAATTTTGCTGTTAATTTACCATGGTATTCATAATTCATATTAGCATTTAGTATTTATCTCAACCAGCAGTGGGATTCACTTAAGTTTGCCACTGTTTCACAACTGTGAGTGTGCATGTGTGCACACTTGTGTCACATGAACATGCACCTTCCATGCATGTGTGTTGCCTTCTGTGTATGTGTTTTGCTCTCTCATGCAGCATGCATGCATGCATGCACACAGAATCAAAAATGAGACTTCATAGGATGTTTTGGAGCCATGGGGCGGGGGGCACAGTTCAGCACGACCGATTCAGGTGAACCAGTCCAAAACAGCTGAATACCATCTCTGATCTGAACTATTCTATCAAATCAACAGAATCTGAGTCAATGCTCAGATTAAGAGAGGCCCTACAAGGATAAATAGGGGAAATAAATCCATAAATAAATAAACATGTGTTTGGGCTACCTTGTCTGGGCTGGGAAGCTAAATAGAGTTATGTACAGTTGGCATTTGGATAAGAGACAACAAGGGTTTAAGAGCCTAAATTGGGAAATCAATGGTAACCTACTTCTCTGCTAGGAAAACTGCATGGATCTGTTCACGTGATCAACAAGAATTAAGGTCATTTCACCCGTGAGTGTTTTTAGTCATACAGGGATGAAGGGGTGAAAAAAAAAAGAGAGAAAGAAATATACATCAGTTATAGGTATCCCATTCATAGCCGGCATAGACACTGTGAATATAATCTCAAAACATTTTACATGGAACTGCCAGGAAATGGATGAGTTTACTAGAACTAAGACCAACTTTATGCATGGTTTGCTCTGCACACTGTCATGAAGCAAAATAAAAGAGGATTTAGGGAATGAATTAAGAGGGTTTTTTATGCATATGCATAAATAAGTCCTTTACATAGCCAATTAACTGAATCTCCTCTCTTACGGAAGACTGACTCAATCAGCAATACCAATTTTTATGCTTTCATAAGCTCTTTCATGTGCAAAATATTTTGTGGACTTGAAGGAGAATGATTCAAATGGAATCCAGGATCACACTAACTCTATATTCCCTGTAGGGAAAAAAATAAGACTAGACCAGGTGCCAAAATTCTCAGTATATCATCAGTATGGAATCTAATCTCTCTAGCTCCTTTCTTATGTGTAAATGGACAGTATCCCTAAAATCATACTTGCCTTCTGGTGATTTTATACAAAATACAGAACAACAGAGTTGGAAGGGACCTTGGAAGTCTTCCAGTCCAACCCTTTCTCAACAGGAGAACGTTATCCATCTTCTTAAAATCCTCCAGTGTTGAAACACCCACAACTTCTGAAAGCAAGCTGTCCTATTGATTGATTGTTCTTACTGTCAGGAAAATTCTCCTTAGTTCTAGATTGCTTCTTCTTCGTTCAGGCTCCATCCATTGATAGAAACCGAATGAAGGTTCAGTTCCATCAACGGATAGAAATGATCTATTAGTAAATGATTGTAGTCTTCCATCCATTGATGGAAACATCCAGTGGTGGGATTCAAATAATTTAATAACTGGTTCTCTGCCCTAATGACCAGCTGGGTAGGTGTGGCTTGGTGGTCATGTGACCATGTGGTCATGGCCAACTCAACATCACTCAGGTCGATGGGCGCTTCGCCTTAGCTGTTACAATGTAATAAGGGTTAACCAGAGAGGCAGTTTCTGTAAGCAGGGCAATAAAGATTAGGTTAGAAACAACACCAGAATGTTTCCTTCCTGCCTTCGTTACAGGCTTAGCCCTGCAAAGTGGAAGAAAACAAAATGAGATTTCTTCCAACAACCGGTTTTCCGAACTGCTTAGAAAGTTAACAACTGGTTCTCCCAAATAGGTGCGAACTGGCTGAATCCCACCACTAGAAACATCCATTCATGGATCATTTCAATATGGAAGTGGACTGCTATTGCTTTCTTTTGAGTTGCTTCTCAGTGTAGCCTTCAGATCTCCAGTAGTACAATCTGGAATCTGCCATTCAAACATTAATCAGGTTTGTTACCGCTTAAACCTGGCAACTGCTTTGTCAAATATATCATGTGGCACTGATGAGACACCATGGCTTATCAAATGCACAGATATCAGGCAGGTTGTACAAAAAAAAAATTCTGATCCTCCCAAACCCAGTGATAAAGATATGCCTGGAAGATGTCTCACAAATATTTTCACTTGTGTCCTTTCTTCATATTGCTGTCTCTACCACCCTGGAAACATGTCAGATCTTCAAATAATGAGTAATCAGACCAGAAAAATAAATGTGATTTTTGTGTTTAATTGTGTAATCCTCTGGATTGACTTTAGGACCTTTTTTTCCTCAAGTTCTGGTAGAACTCTTGACAGAAATTCAATTATCTTAATTTCAGAGAAGGAGAGTTCATTAGCGGGTTTCACAACTTTTGAATTTTAGACAGGTGACTTTTACCTCATTCTAAAATAATTGGTAAGTCAAGAGCTGCCTGCTTAAACCTGTCAGGTTTCTGTGCAGCCCTGGACTGAATAGGGACATTTATTAAGTCAAACATCTGGTTTATATCGTATTTACATTGACGTTATTTATGCATGCAACTCAGGAAAAAAATGTTTTTTATGTCTTTGGTGCTCCTCATCACCTCTACTTCTGCAAGAAAATTCAAGACAAAGCATCAAGGAGGTAAAAAACAATTTCTGAAACTTTATTGTGATTTTTTTTTCCAAAGTACATTTAGTAAATGATCGTAGCCTTCAAATAATCAGTTAAAAAATATGGTTGAAAGAAGTCCACATAGTAATTTAAGCAAAGTTTAGTTCCAATACAGACTTTTAAAGTCACAGAATATAAATATATACACAGTTATATGAATGCAATAAACTTGCAATTACATTAAGTTTTATATATATATATATTTGTATATCTATATATTGTAAATAAATAGAAGGTTTTTTGATTTGACAGGCTTGAGAGGCTTTAACATTTAAGTTGATTAATGGAATAAAACAAGGAATGTAGTACAGTTTGCAAGTACAGTCATTTAAAAAAAAGGTTCATAGAAGAACTGTTACAAAGTTCTGTTTGATAGAGGTTCAATCTTGGCATTCATCAGTTTGGCAAATCAGTCCAGAAACACACTAGCCCATATACAATTGTGTTGTGCTAGTCCATTGGTTCACATTGGTTTCATGAAAGGGACATTAAGAAACCATTTTTGTTCTAACTGGAAGCAGTTCTCATAAATGAAAAAGGCAACTGGGTATAAATCGATGCTTTGCAAAACTGGGGGGTTTCACTTTTTCAACACTATCACCCCGAAGTGGTATTTTACTTCGGTTCAACAGAGTGCGTAACACATAGCATAGACAAAACTTAGATAAATGCATAGAGTTTTCTTTCTTTCAATCTAAACTAGTTATATGATCAATACAGAGCAACAAGACGGAAATATAAGTTATAATCACAAGTTTGCAGGTTTTCTTTTATATAAGAATAAGTTTCTAAAAAAAGTGTTTCGTTAAACAGCATTGTGAAGATAAACCTCCCTATTCTGGATTAAGAAAGGACTACAATCTCCTATTGCATGGATTGCTACCATGTGTGTAGTTCGTTTTTGTTTTGTTTTTTAAAAAAAATCATTTTATTATTACCTACTGTGTCCATATCATATACACATGTTACAGGAATAATTTAAGAGCACAGAGCTTACCAACTATTGAGAAATAATCATTGGACACATTCACATTTGTGTGCTAACCAACTAGTGCTAACCATTACTTTTTTTTTTCCAATGAAATAGTACCACATCCAATTGGATGTATATATCCAATATATACATCTAACTTAGAAGTCATGAGAAAGTGCCAAGAGCAACTAAGGCTAAAACACAATAAAATACTCTTGGGACTAAGCTTCTTTTTAACTCAGTGGGGCATCTTGTAGGTGTTCATTTTCTTTCATCCCCCAATTCCTGCTTTCTGGGAAGATTGATTAAGGAGGCAGAGTGATATATCACTAGCTCATTCTATCAAAGTCATCTCGTAGTGGACTGAATTCCTTTTTCGGTGTTTCAATTGGGTCTGCGATTCTTGGATGCCTAGGTGGGTTTTTCCTTACTAACAGAACATGTATGAGCAGAGAAGGCTAAGAATTCCCCCCCCCCCATGAAATTCCCAAAAGAGAAAGTTCTTCTCCGTATGCTTTCTCTTCCCAAGATTCCAAGACTTGCAAAAAAAATGTACTTTTGTCAATACCATGCTTCCCCGAAAATAAGACAGGGTCTTGTTTTCTTTTGACCCTGAAATAAGTGCTTGGCCTTATTTTGGAGGAGATTATTACTTTTGAAGTGCAGGAGCATGTTGCAATATTTTCAGGGAGGGCTTATTTTCAAGGGAGGGCTTATTTTAGTGCATGCACTCAAAAGCCCAATAGGGAGGTCTTAATTTCAGGGAAATAAGGTGTATTTCTCTTTCCTGACCAATACCCATGACCCAACTACTTGCAACCATCTAGATTCGATTCCTGCATAGAAAAGACTGGGGTGAACTCACAAAAAGTTCTCCACACTGGTGTTTGGAACTTTTATATTTTTTCAACCTTAAACAAACAAACAAACAAACAAAAAAACCTTCAACAATTTTTTTGTAAAAAAAAAAAAAATCCAGCAATTATCTCATGTCTACATTTTAAATAACCTAGAGGATAAAGCACATTCTTAGGGGTTCATGCAATAACATAGGATGTTAGTATGTTGCATGTTTAACTGCCTATCCCACCCCATGAAGATAACTTCTAGTTTCCATATGGCAAAGCTCGCTCTTTATTTTGCTTGCCTGATTGGCACCGAAGGAGCAAAAATTCTACATGTAGTCCTCAACTTATGACTGCAATGGAGAATGGAATTTCAATTGTAAAATGTCGTAATGGAAGCGCTGCATGACCAGATTTGATCTTATGATCAGTTGTTTGCAATGGCTGGAAAATCAGTCAATACAGTCTTAAAGCAAGACACATCATTCTTAAGCAAAACTCGGGCTCATTAAGCAATTCCAGCATATCCAATAGACATGTTCTACTAGAAAACAAGGGGGGGACACAATAAATCATGGTCACATGACTGCACAACACCGCAACCAATTATAAATGAGAGTCGGTTGCCAAGACTCCTCACGTGACTGCAAGCGTGGGCAGTCAAAATTTCGAGAATGGGTTGTAAGTAGCTTTTTAATGATCTGTTGTAAATTGAGGACTATCTGTAGTTTCACATACTCCTTATTATATTTCCAATACAACAGGGGTCCCTAACTCCTGTTTTATGGACCACTACTAGTCAGGAGTGGTATTCATTTATCTTCCCTACCGGTTCACAAATCTGAGTGCTTGCATGCATTCAGCCTTCTGTGCATGCATTTTTAACGGAAAAAAGGGCCTAAATGGGATGCCATAGAGCTAGGGTGGATGGGACCACCAGTAATTTTTGCTACCGATTCAGGCTAAGCGGGCCGAACCGGCTGAATACCACCTCTGATACTGGGCCACAGAATGCTAGAAGCCAGGCCGCACAAACAAGCAACAAGTTGCCATGGAAAAGGGAGGAGAATTCCATGCATACCGTTGACCAGAGTCGGATCTCGGATATCTCAAGCAGGCGTGTGAGGCGTGAAAGTTCACAGCCTGCTGCAGCACCTCATTGGTGGGTATGATTTATGACACAGACTGAGGGGAGGGGAGACACAGGGGTAAAGATCAGACACCATTATTTGGAAATCAGATTCAGCTCTGCAGAAGTACATGCCAAAATGTTGCTCCTAATAAATGACTGGATTTCTTTTGAACTTTGTCTCGAGGCTCGTAAATTAATTAGGGCATCTTTTGGAAACTTCACACAGAGCCTCATCCGCTGGATGCAGGCATTGTACAAAACCATGCCCCCTCCAGTCCCCGGGGGGAAAAAAACATCTCCCCATGGAAACAGTCCCTCGTGCCCAAAGGTTTGGGAGTGTCCGCAGTGCAAGATATTCATTTACATAAGAGAACTTTCAACAAGAATTTCAAACTGTTGTCTTTGGAGTAGTGCAGTAGTGACTCAGGTTGCATAATAATTCACAGTGTCGGCTTTCACCTGAGTAAAAACAAGTCTTCCGGGTTTTTTAAGGAGCATAAACTTTTTCGGGGTGAACTTCTGAGCATCTTCCTTAGCCCTCCTGAAGCAAATCATCCTCACATGTGGATCTGCTCCAAAGTCAAAGGGCTTTGGGTCAAATGGATCAAAAGGGAAAAAAAGGACTTTATCTTTCCATTGACCTGGGCTGAAGCCCCACATTAATATACTTCTTTTTGGAAGCAAGTTCTCCAAGTAAAGTGACCAGGAGAAGGAGGAGGAGGAGGAGGAATCAGTGGTGACCATGTTAGGGCTGTTTGAGATGCAAAAGCTAGAGTCCTTGTGACTTTCTCTTAAACACAGAAACCAAAGGCCTAGGACCATGATGGTGAACCTATGACATGTGTGCCAGAGGTGGCACACACAGAACTCTCTTTGTGGGCACATACTTGTCAACCAGCTGGTCTTCGCAGATGCTGGAGTGCTGGAAAATGGCCTGAAAACAGCCTGGAAAATAGCCAAAACCAGGCCGTTTTGGAGGCATTTTCCAGGCTGTTTTCGGGCTGGTTTTCAGTCATTTTTCAGGCCATTTCGACCCATTTTGGGGGGCATTTTCAGGCCACATTTCGGCCATTTTCAGGCTGTTTTCAGGCCATTTTCGGGCATTTTCCATGTCATTTTCAGGCTGTTTTTGCACCATTTTTAGGCTGTTTTTGGGGGGGCAATTTTTGAGCTATTTTTAGGCCATTTTGGGCCATTTTCACACTGTTTGGGGGCCATTTCAATGGCCATTTTTAGCCTGAAAACAGCAGGCAGACGTTCCTGGGTTTCTGGTGCTCTGGTGAACGCACATGCACACACATTCTGGTTTGGCCACTCAATGCCAAAAAGGTTCACCATCACTGTCCTAGGAGATTCTCGATCATCCTGATCATGGTTGTCCCAAAGATGCTTTTTTCAGAAAGCAACCAGACTTTCCTGGGCTTTTTTTCCCCCCTTGAAAACATTTTGCTTCGCATCCAATAAGCTTTTTCATTTCTAACCTTCTATTCCCCACCATTTAGTCAGAACTTGAAGAAGCTTCTTGGATGAGAAGCAAAACATTCCCAAGAGGGGGAAAAAAACAAGGAAGGCTAATTGCCATTTTGAAAAGCATCTTGGGGCCACAGAAACAAAAGCGTTCTTGAATTCTCCAAATGATTTGAAAAACACCCCAAACCTGGAGGTGATGTTTCTCCTGGACCTTCAAAGCGACATCTACGTTATCCTTCCATACCTAGCTGGATACTTAGATGTTTCTACCATTGGATAGTGAACCATGGATGACCTCTTCTAGACCATCAGGTGGGAGCAGAGAGTAGGGTTAGGGTTAGAGGGAAATCTTCCCCAAGAAACTTTTTATATAGTAAATACTGTGGAAAAAGTGAAAGAAAATGCTATTCTCCATTTAATTTCCCACTCGAGGCCAATTTTGGAGTCCTTCCAAAATAGGTCTGAGGTTTTGCTATTGATTTATCTTTCTTTTGTGGTACTGGACAGTCTTATTTTTCTGGTAACTGCCTTTTTCGGGCAAATACAGTAGCACTTAAAATGAAGGAATTATTAGCTTCTTACTTTGAAGTGACTACATTTCTTCCCTACTTGAGAAAAAAGACTGGCACTCGAAGGATTTTGTAAGGAGGAGGTCCCACCCTCCACCCCCAGCATTACTTTAACCTGTGTGTGTGTGTGTGTGTGTGTGTGTGTGTGTGTGTGTTTTTGAGTGTGTTTGAGTGTGTTTGAGTGTGTTTGAGTGTGTTTGAGTGTGTTTGAGTGTGTTTGAGTGTGTGTGTGTAAATTTGCCCATAGCTACAAAACTGGCGGAATATAGTTAAAGATTCACAGCTCGTTTTCCATTCTATTATACTTTGCACTCCAAGCAACAGCATATATTTTCAAATATAATATTCTCAATAAACAATTACAGGCAGTCCTCCACTTACGACCTCAACTGAGCCTAAAATGTCTGTGGTTAAGTCAATTTTGACCATGTTATGAACTTCCTAGCCACAGTTGTTAAGTCAAATCCCTGCAGTTGATAAGTTAGGAAGTTGGGTTGTTGAGTGAACCAGGCTTCCCCATGAACTTTGCTTGTCAGAAGGACGCTGAAGGGGTTCACATGACCTCACGTCACAGCAACGGTCATAAATATGAACCAGCTGCCAAGCATCTGAGTTTTGATCACATGATCATGGGGACGCCCCAAATGTTGTAATTGTGAAAAATGGCCGTAAGTCCCTTTTTTTTTTTACTATCGTTGCAACTTTGAATGGTCACTGAATGAACTGTTGTAAGTTGAGGACTACCTCTATCTATCAAAGACAAAGTCCTATCTGGGACCAAGAAAACAGAACTACTTAGATAACTGTTATCTTACATTTGAAGCATACTAATCTCACAAATATCTAAGGAGAAAGGAAATTCAAAGATGGACAAATAGTTTAAGGAAAGGATGTGAAACTCGAAGCCCGCAGGCCAGATCTGGCCAGCGGGATGCTTAGATCTGGCCCATGGGGCCGCTCTGGAAACAGCAAAGGACAAGCCCTCACTGCTTCTGCCAATGAAAATGGAGCTCACAAGGGCCGCACACTCTGTTTTCACTGGCAGAAGGTTGCAAGAGGCCATTGCAGCCTAAATGGGAGCGCGGGAACCCATTTTTGTTGGCAGAGCACTCGGGCCACTACAGGTGCCCCCCCCCATGACACGAGTCATGCTGACTATGCCCACTATGCCCACCCCAACCCCCTCCAAGGTCAAACACAACCCTGATGTGGTCCTCAATGAAACAGAGTTTGACACCCCGGGTATAACGGCTCGCTGTAACCCCAAACTTTACACCTATTTCTCTGATTTCCACATCCTGAACTTCCCTTTAAAGGTAGTATTCTACTATATCACTGCTATAACAAATGCAATATATATATAGCTGATGAGAGCTAAATAGCTTGAAATAGATCTATACTAGTCTCCCTTTATTTATTTATCAGCATAAATATAACAAATGTAACAAAAAGGCAACAGTAAAAAATATTGGGTTTCTGTCTGGATGGTCTCTTGTGACGAGCCGAAGGACAGAGAATGGAAGTGTGACCTTCCTCCCATATTTGGGCATACCAGGGGTTGTGACTTTAAATATATACCTTTCACCCTGGCCTGGCTGATAAGGAGTCGAGCCCTGTAGCTCAATGGTTAACACATCTGCCTAAGAGGCAATGGAGCACAGGTTCGATTCCCAGCAAGGGTATGGCTAGCTGATGAGAGCTAAATAGCTTGAAATAGATCTATACTAGTCTCCCTTTATTTATTTATCAGCATAAATATAACATATATATTTTCACAGTAGGAGTAACATTAATTGTTTTACAACATTAATTGTATTACAGCATATTGGCTACAATGTAAAGTAGTGAGAATACACCTTGTATAACAGTGTAAATGTGCTGTCCCCTCAAAATAGTATAACATACAACCATTAATGTCTAAACTGCTGGCAAGATATACTTAAACATTTACAAAATGTGAGGGGGTGTACTCACGTGTGTGTGTGTGTGTTTGTGTGTGTGTATTTGTGCTGTATCACAATTATTGTTACTCCTGCTGTACGGAGCCCAGGTACACTGGAAATTACACAAGCATCTTGCCAACGACTTAGATCACTTGATTTTATCCACTGCCCCCATTCTTTTGTGTGTGTGTGTGTGTGTGTGTGTGTGTGTGTGTGTGTGTAATTGTTTGATTATTTTACATATTTCTTCAATGTATGTTTGTCATGCTTATATGTCACCTGGAGTAGGAAATGACTCCTGGTGGTGTGAACTGCTGGTGTTCTCATTTTATTGCTTTCGGTTGGCTGCCTTTATTGTAGGCTGCTCTGTTTTTGTTTTGTTTTGTTTTTAATGAAAACTCTTATAAAAAGGTTAAAAAAAAAACAATCCATCTGTCCGTCAATAATAAAGTAAGCCTGAAAAATGGAACATTGCTTAATTTCTTGATGCAAAGGGAGAGGAACCAGCATGCAGGGCTGACACACATATATCTATCTCTTTGGAAAGTAGACTGTTAAGATATTTGCTGAGCTTTCTCGGAAAAAAGTTCAAATCATAAAAATCACAGGATTATAGAGGTGGAAGTCATCTGATCCAGCTCGCTGCTCAATGCAGGATTCACCAGGACATCTCTGACAAGTGTGAGCCCGAGTTTGAAGAACTCTTATGAGAAAAACTCACCAGGCATCAGCCTCTTCTACTACTTACACTATCAAGAAGTCCTTCTGATGTACAGACTGAATTTAACTTCATTTGTCCTGATCTGGCCCACTAGGGAAATAGAGAATAACTCCAATCTTCTTTCACTGTGCCAATTATTTAAAGATACTGCTATATACTCCTCTCAGCTGGCTTTCCTGTAGTGAGACTACACCACTGATCTTTTACTGTTATCCACTGAGTTTATTTTCCAGATCTCTCGCCATCTTGGTGGGCTTCTTCTGAATAGTTCTTGCTCCAATTTTGCTCTTTCGTTTTTGATCCAACACACCAACCGAGTGCAACACTATCATACTATGACTAACGGTCCACTTGATCATTTCCCAGAAAGCTTTATCAATTTACCTGATAAAATGTAGGGTTAAAATTCTCTGATCCCTTCTTTGGAAATAGCCCTCAATTTGCATAGAAGATTTCAAAGTGAAATAAGTGTAAATTCACTTCTTTGTCATCCTTTCTCTTTCTTTCTGGTTTTTATTTTTAAATCTGGCAGCTGAAATAAATGCAGGAATGGGGAAAAGTGCTGAAAAACAGCCCAATGTGTCACTTAAGACATGAAGGAATGGAAAGCTGTGCTACATGTTCAAAAAAATTCACAAGATTACTTCATACTGCTAGTTTCAAATCCCTACCATGAATTACCGGAACAAGTTGCAGAAGCTGACACAACATAACACAGGTAGGAGTCAACCAAGCCAAACTTGGTGTGGCTGTGTAGATGTATCTGCTATAAGATACTGCTCTTCACCTCACCAAGTTGCCTCTCTGATATGGCTGGCTATATAAATTTGATTATATATATAATACAAGAATAAATTCATTCTTAATCAATCATAAGAATGGTGTGTGTGTGTTTGTGTGTGTGTGTGTTCTCTAGCATAACTCTGGAATGCCTCAAGCAATTTCAACCAAATCTGGTACACAGATTACTTTACCCTCCGGAGAAAGTTATTGTGGGGCGTAAAACACCCCTAAAACCACTTGGGGTATGTGTACTGTTAAGATACATCATGTTGTGCCTTAAAATGACTTCTACTGTACAGCTGTAAAATGATTTCTACTGTGCAGTGGAGTTGCGATGGTAACAGTACTCCACAAGGGGGCTCCCTCTGGTAAGGGGAAAAATACAACATTAGAAATTACATTTGGTCCGGATATCCTCCCCCCCCCCCTATAAATAAATAACTGGGGAATTCCAGCTATTATCAACTAGTTTCAATTAGAAATCATGTCCCAATTCACTTAACTTAATCTTAAAGTCTGTTTTAAAAATCTTCCAGAGAACCTTTAGCTCAAATTATGTTTCCTGCTTTAGAAGCACATTATTACAATGATACTGGACTGGTTATTCAAAATCTATATAATCTTATACCACCTGTGAAATACCCCTCACCAGAAGTTTGCATTTCATGGGAAAGTTCTAATCAAGGCATGAGAACACTTCAAAAACCATATTATTATCCAAACCAGTTGACTTTAGTTATCTTATCAGGGTTTTTTTTTTAATGGCTTGAATGCCAAGCCCAGAATGAAAATAAACCCAGAACAATGAAGGCAAGTGGGTGGATATCTTGAAGTTGACAAGGTAAACAGAACAATCTATCTTGGCATTCCAAAGCAGCTGCATTTGAAAGTTAGAAGGATTTTTTCCCCCTATGGACAGGAACTCCCCTGCTTGCAAATGACAAGAATGGCAACTTAATTGATATTCAGAGAGTTTGAGTGCCTCCCCCCACAGGTTTTAAGGCTGGGAGATCACAAAACACTGGGATTTCTCTGCATTCACATAAAGGCAAACTGTGTCTTATTAAGAAAGAAAACTTGAGATGTAGTATACCCAAAATGGCCCTGCCGAAACTTGACATAAATCAATGTAAAGCACAGAATGGGTTGCCCATTGCATGGGCAATGCAGTCACCATCTAGATGGTGTCCAATTGATTTATGAATGTTGGCCAAGATATGCAGAGTTACCATATGCTACATGTTTTCACACATCTTAGGATCCTTCTGTATTCTAAGGATTCGTGGACATTGTCTATTCTGTGGACGCAGCTTGAAACAGATGGGTTTGAGAATCCAAAACTGCAGCCTCCCGGATGTAGCAATGGAGTTAAAATTGGTTATTACCTAATTTGGATACTGTAACAATGGTGACATCTCCGGTCCAAAGGGCTTTGTATATGAGATATGAGATTCTGCAGGATTTCCAAAGCTTTAGAAAAAGAGCTGGAGCTTCATGACCGAGACTCCATGGAGACAGACTATGAATTAGGTCTTCTCTGCCAATGATTTTGTAATGGGTCTTAGAAGAGTAAAAGAAGCCACAGGGAGAGCCAATTTCTGTCATTCAGGCCGGAATGAAATCCAACATTTAGAGTGTGTGGTCCATTTCAGATGCTGTAACAGTGGAAGCTGTGCAGCCAGTATTAAAGAAGCAATGGACACTTCTGAATCAATAAAATAGAATAGCAGAGTTGGAAGGGACCTTGGAGGTCTTCTAGTCCAACCCCCTGCTTAGGCAGGAAACCCCATACCACTTCAGACAAATGGTTATCCAACATCTTCTTAAAAACTTCCAGTGTTGGAACATTCACAACTTCTGGATGCAAATTGTTCCCCTGATTAATTGTTCTCACTGTCAGGAAATTTCTCCTCAGTTCTAAGTTGCTTCTCTCCTTGATTAGTCAGACAAAACCTGATTTGAAATGCTGAGTTGGTTCAAATTGATGATCTAATTTAATTCAAATTCCTCATTTGATAAATCAGTCCTGTTTAATTTGGATTTTCAAACTGAATTACCAGACTGACTGGTAATGCATGGATGCACCTGATCAGACAATTTGAACCAACTCGGTGCTGATGTTATTTAGAGAACGGACTTCACTCATTGATTTGACCAAATTGCCTTCAAACCAAAGCCCTCTCAATGCAGCAGCATTATATCAAAATATCTACTCTTTCTTCTCTGTGTCAATGATGGCCAAGCTATGATTCCCCATCTCTACCATTTCACAGAATTTCATGTTCATCGTTCATGGACAGCAGCCATGTAAGTACTTCCAAAAATGAGAACATATCTACATAGCCAGAGTATCACAGAACACTTCACTATACATAGCACTTCTTAACCACAGTGCACGCAGAGCCACAACAATGTATAAACTCAGCAATCAATTTTACGTTGGAATTACTTTTCGTCTCAATTTTTCAACTGTTTTTTTTTCTTTAAATAATCCATTTAAACCAAAGATGACTTTCATTATCTAGGGGTACTGATGTATCCTGCCAGATTCTATTTTCCAATTTTTGTTAGCAATAGTTCTGACTTTCTCTAACCTGCAATTTGTTACAACTAACTATATATAGTTTGAAAATGGTCTTGTATGAATGATTCTAAAGCACAAATTGTCTATGCCAATGATAATTTGCCAGGAATCTGCCAAGTGCAATCAACATTTCCAAGGATGTTCAAAGAAGAAAATGTTGGAATTAAAAAAAAAAACATTTTCTGGCCTTTCACCTTCAACCTTTCAATTGTCAGACAACGGATATCTTTTTAAAAAAATGGATGGTCAGATCTGGACCACTATCAAAGACCAATCTATGTATTTGTAGGACCTGCTTGGTTTTGATTGGCTTCACACATAAATCACTGTAATCATCTTGCAATTATTGCTGCTCTCCTAATCTTTCTTACCTAACAACTATAAGGTTAGATACCGAAATACTGGGACAATGGACATGTCCCTGTGACTTTTCCCTAACACCAGCAGAAAACACTACTTAAGGTTGTTGAGAAGGGGTTGGTACACTGATGCCCTTCAGTCTGTTTTGCGTTGGTGATTTGGAGTTTTGAGAATGCATGATTGGAAAGACACCCCATTCCATTCACTAAAACATACAGATTTCACATAAATCTACCTGGCATCCTTTCTACCTCTCTCAACATAGTTTGTCTTTAACCATATCTTCCTGACAGGTGTATACTCTTTTAAATAAAGTGCTGAAGATCACTTCTTTATTTTCTAAGCGACTTAGAAGCCTACTTGAAATGGAACTTAATTACAGAGCCTAACTCTTTTGGTCTGAAGCATGCAACTGGAGGAGAAGGAGGAGAAAAGGAGGAGGAGGGAAGAAGAAGAAGAAGAAGAAGAAGAAGAAGAAGAAGAAGAAGAAGAAGAAGAAGAAGAAGAGGAGGAGGAGGAGGAGGAGGAGGAGGAGGAGGAGGAGGAGGAGGAGGAGGAGGAGGAGGAGGAGGAGGAAGGAGAGGAGTGGGAGGAGATATTTTGAAGGGAAACAGTAATTCTGCTGAATGGTTCTCTAGATAATGGACACTCATCCAGGCAAAGTCTGTTATTGTTCACAATTCAGATGAAACCTATCTCCAGAAAAAATTGCCCAGGAAATTCAACGTGTACTAATCTGAGGTCCACTATATTCAACATTTATTGTTGTCTGTATATCAAATTCCATTTGCTTTTTTCTCTTTTTCCCCTCCAAATAAATGTTTTCTATTATGTTTGCAAGGCATTGAGAAGACAACTGAACCACTCTGTGGAGAAATGAAAAATGTCCTTTCTCATTCTTAGGCTGTCCTTCTTCATAAATATTTTTTAGGAGAGGACAAAACAATTCCAATTCCTTTTGTGATAAACAGCCTCCCTACAGCGACAAGAGAAAAAAAAAATGATCTGATTTGCTAAAAGGATAAACAAACACGTATCGCCCACACATTTGATTTTATTGCATCTCTTACCTAATTTAATTTAGTCCCTGTTAAAAGTTTTTTTCTTTTTTAAAAAAAAATGAAAGAAAGAGACCCAAATGCATTAGAAATTTGAGAACTGGCTCTCAGCGTGAGTGATGTACAAATATGGAAGAAGCATTCGAAAGTTAAAAGAGACTTCTTAGCTGAGGATGAGAAGAAATGGGGAGGGATAAAACCCTCATATGCCTAAAAGTTTATCATCTCCACTGAATGGACTTCTTGGGTTATTTATTTAAATATTTAAAATTCATCTGCTGCCTGTGAGAATTTCAAGATGGGTTATAAGCTATAAAAGCAGGGATGGTATTAAGTCAGTTTGGACCGGTTCGGGCAGATTGGTAGTGGTGACCTGCCCTGGATCTATGCCACCCTATTTAGTCACATTTTCTAATAGTAATAGCAGTTAGACTTATATACCGCTTCATAGGCCTTTCAGCCCTCTCTAAGCGGTTTACAGAGTCAGCATATCGCCCCCACAGTCTGGGTCCTCATTTCACCCACCTCGGAAGGATGGAAGGCTGAGTCAACCTTGAGCCGGTGAGATTTGAACCGCTGAATTGCAGATAACAGTCAGCTGAAGTGGCCTGCAGTACTGCACCCTAACCACTGCGCCATCTCGGCTCATTCTAAGCCGCATGCATGCATGCAAGCTGCATACGTGAGCAAAGTGCATGCACAGAAGGCATTTACATGCTCACCGTTTCGGTGCGCAATGAACCGGTGGTAAAATTATGTGAAATCCACCTCTGCATAAAAGGCATGTGAAGCAGTAATATGAAAGCAAAATAAAGAACCCATAAGAAATGACCATCATCCAGAAAAGAATGAGAGAATCATAAGAGCTGATGCGATTTTTAAATCCCAAATGTGTCAATTCAAAGTCTTCACAAACATTATCCTGGCCACCAAAGATAGGATATTCCAGGGGTGGGTTTCAACTGGTCTGCAGCAGTCCGCGTGGACCGGTTGGTCAGTGAACTTGGAAGTAAGTAACTTCCAGGAACGCCGAAGGGCCCACCCGCCAGCCCACGCTCCTTACTGGTCTTTGAAGGCTTCTGCGCTTCCACGCAGGCCTGTGTGATTCTCCGCAAGCAGCTGGAGCATGGCGCAGGCATTAAGATGCATGCGTGAACTGCACGCGTGCACGAGGACGCCGCTGGCCCTGTTCCAACCGTACCGGTTGGAAAGGGATGAGCAACCCACCACTGGGATATTCCAATAGTAGGTGATAAAAATAGGGGAGTTTAGCATTTCTTTTAAAAAGATGTAAATTAGTCGAGACAGACTGTCAAACTGATTAGCTGAGTGTCTATGGAATAGTAACAGTTACAGGACACCGCGATGTTTAAATGTAGTGCATTATGTGTGTCTGTGTGTGTCTCTCTGTGTGTGCTTTTCCCATAATATTCTGCATCTGAAGACATGAATACATAAAGATCAGTAGCAATTGCCAATTTTCCTGGCCTACCACTTATAGCATAGATTTACTGCTACACCCTTAGGTGCAATTTTGTCCTAGTCCATTAATCCTCTCAATCCTCTCCAAATCCCAGGGACTTGTACGGAGTAATCTTCAATTGTTGTGCTGCAGGAACGCCAGGAAAATCTCGCTTGCCCTCGAGGCAGAAAAAATTACAATAGGAAGTCTATTAAATTGGACTCTTAAGTATGTCCGGCCAGGTAGCTCTTGCTTGTTGCAAGTCCTAACTCAGAGCTACGGTGTCAGAACAAATTATCGCTAGCATCTGAACGCTGATGCAAAATTAATTTGGTGCTTCCTAGAGCCTTGCTGATGCAGTTCCCAAATGATGGCCAAACTTGATAGATGTAAAGAGCATCTGGAGATGGAATCAACACATCGTGAAGTGTGACTCCATTCCTTTATGTATGTCAGGTTTCTGCTCCCACCGGGGATTTCTATCATTTGAGAACAAGCGTGTACCCAAAGAACGTTTGGTTGGATTTATGCAAGAGAGATTTCTGTCTGCCTGAGGGATATAGGATCAAGATTTCCTCGCTCTTCTGATAAGTCCTTTATTCCTTACTCTCCTTGTCTCTCTCTTCCCAAAATATACAAAACAGTAAATAACCCTACCAAATTAAGTTTCACCTTTCGGATTTTCAGTAATTCCGTACTCAACATGCCCTACAACCGTCAACTCTGTGTCGTTTTGTTTTTCTTCCTGGAAGGACTGAACAAATAAAACTGGCAAATCTTGGTTTCTATTTCAGGGCCATTAAATATTAATTGTTAAGCTCAGAAGGGCTGCTTGCTTGTTTTGTTATGTTTTTAACTGTAGGACATTATCCTTTCGAAGTCCTTCAAACTGAAGAAAATGTGTTTACTCCCAGGAGCAACGAACAACAACATATATATTTTTTTGTCTGTGGCCATAGCCGACGTAGTGTCTGGTTCACAAATGCCTCTTCAATATTTGATGGCATGGGCTAGGTTAGCCTTAGGAATATTTGTGGGTGTGCACAGCTTTTCCCTTGCTGGAGAAGAATTGCATTCCTTGGCAACCACTATACAACTCAAGAATACAGCTTCTTTCTAAAGCATTGAGGGCAAATTCCAGAATTGTATAACTGGCTCCCTCAGGGTGCATGGTTGTTTGGACTTCCAGAAACAATTGTTTCAAGCATTTTTTAACACAACTCACACTTGAAAGTACATTACATTAAAGTAATCTCCTTCCAGCCATTAAAATGGTAATGGGGCCCAAAAGAGATTTGTTTGTGTGTGTGTGTGTCTGTGTGAGAGAGAAAGAGAGGGGGGGAGGGAGAGGAAAGCTTCTTTGTAAACCCTCAAAGTGACCATGTTTGAATTCAACTGCACAAAGGTTTTACGTCAACAGCTCTCATTGGGCTTGTATGGATGTACTTCAGAATAAGCAAGGAAAATAGTAATCTCGATCAGCATTCATATGAAGGTTGGAATGATGAAAGGAAACCAATTTTGACATAGTCAATTGCCTTTTAATGGACAGCCTTTTTTCCTAAAAAAAGAATGTACCTAAGGACACCTGGAATTGTGAGTCATAATATTCTACACTTAGATGTTCTATAGAACAGAACAGAATAGAATAGAATGAGTTGGAAGGGACCTTGGAGGTCTTCTAGTCCAACCCCCTGCCTAGGCAGGAAATCCTACACCAATTCAAACAAATGGTTATCCAACAACTTCTTAAAAATTTCCAGTGTTGGAGCATTCACAACTTCTGGAGGCCAGTTGTTCAACTGATTCATTGATCTAACTGTCGGGAAATTTCTCCTTAGTTCTAGGTTGCTTCTCTCCTTGATTAGTTTCTACCCATTGCTTCTTGTTCTACCCTCAGGTGCTTTGGAGAATAAGTTGACTCCTTCTTCTTTGTGGCAGCCTCTCAGATATCAGAACACTGGTATCATGTCTCCCCTAGTCATTCTTTTCTTTTCCTAGTTCTTCTTTAACATAGCTTCCCCTGCAAAATTCCAACTAAACAGTCTCTTACTTTGTTGAGAGTAGCAAACCAAGATCAAGAATAGCAGTAGCAATAAACACTTAGACTTAAATAGCAATAGCAATAGCATTTAGACTTATACGTAACACTTCATAGTGCTTTTACAGCCCTAAGTGATTTACAGAGTCAGCATATTTCCCCAACAATCGGAGTCCTCAAATCCCACTCCATAATGCTCTAAGTAATTTATAGAGTCATCATATTGCCCCCAACAATATGGGTCCTCATTTTACTGACCTGGGAAGGATGAAAGGCTGAGTCAACCTTGAGTTGGTCAGGCTCAAACTCCTGGCAGTCGGCAGATGGAGCCTGCCATACTGCATTCTAACCACTGAGCCACCATGATTCTTGAGCTCTTAAGAATGTGAAGGATTGCATAGATGAATGATTTGTGGCATACAAGTCCACAATACATCACAATATCCAACAGAGGAAAGAAAGCTGGATATCAGCCACTATAATCACCGTGGGGAGTTCAGTCCTAGGCAGAGGCTGATATTTCTCTCTCTGGGCACAATGAGAATATAGCTGCTGAAATAATCTCCGCATTGGTGACAGGAAGGGCATCCGGC
Organism: Thamnophis sirtalis; assembly: GCF_051295495.1. Lineage (NCBI taxonomy): Eukaryota > Metazoa > Chordata > Lepidosauria > Squamata > Natricidae > Thamnophis > Thamnophis sirtalis. The sequence goes on from NW_028261392.1 coordinate 9,424,647, forward strand.
CAGTAAAAACTCAGCCCCATTCAGTTGCCCCAGACTCCATCCTGCAAGGGATTATGGGGTCTTTAAAAGAAGATGATGATTCCAGGTAATGAAACACAGTTTCACAGGGCAACACAGAGCAGAACTGTGTGAATATCACAGCAACATGGAGTAGGACTGTTACTACCAATGAACTCAACATTATATCTCAGTTGAGGGAGCTCAGAATTCATTGGCTTTTGCAGCTGATGCTTTATCTACCAAGATACCTTACATCTTCTTCCACGTTCAAACAAGATTGATAATATACTGTAACTTCAAACAAAAAGTTAATAGAACTTCTGTGGAAAAGTTTTAATGAAATCAAAGAGGATGAAAATGCCACCAACCACCCAGGAGTATCCTTCCTTCCTTTCATGCACATGCATATAGCATATTTTGAATCTACAGTGAATGGTGTTTACGTTTTCCATTGCGGATTAAGGTGACATTTATAAACATCCAGGGGAGATGAAATAAAAATTGATTACGTAGCATGTCCAGATATACTCCAAAATGTTCATTTCATTGTAGCTGTTTACAACAATAAGAGACAATGACTTTTTGTGATTGTGGCACATGGCAAACATCTTGAAAACCTTAATTTGGGATTGCGTCTTACACACTTAGCTTGGTACATAATTTTGCTACCACAGTGTTTGTCAAAACAATATGGTTTGATTTACATTGATTGACTGTTTGTTTCATGAATTTAAGCTACTGGTTCTTACTTTTAAGCCTTAAATAGACTCGGCAATTTAGATTATCTTTTTTTCCCCCCATGTCTCCCCTCCCCTCTCGTCCTTTTCAGCATCTGAAGTCATTTTGGAGGCAATGTCAATGGTACAACAGATGCCTTAAAAAAAAGTATGAACCAAACCAGGATATGATTGGATATGAAGCAGAATGATATATCTATGTACCAATAATTTGTTCCACAAAGAAGACTTGTGTTCACTATGATCATGGATGGGTACTGAAAAGGTTAAATATCTCCATACAATGGAATACTAACAAAAATTACCTCTTATATAGATATCCTCATGGTATAATGTTTAATTTATATCTGATGATTGTGGAAAAAGCAATAGCTATTAAGATTTATATACTTATATCCTGCTTCACAGTGCCAACAATCTGGATCCTCATTTTACCAACCTTGGACGAATGGAAGGATGAGTCAATCTTGAGCCAGTCAGAATTGAACTGCTGGCAGTCGGCAAAAACAGCCTGCATTCCAACAATTGCACAACCACAGCTCTTAGGAAATGTTGCTTTGTGTTTGTTTATTAATGAAGTATTTTAATAGTTAAAGTTCTAACTATATTATTGGTGTGGTTTCTATATTACCATTATAATTACTATCGCTTTACATCTAAAATTCAGATGATAGATGGATAGATGGATAGATGGATAGATGGATAAATGGATAGATGGATGGATAGATGGATAGATGGATAGATGGATAGATGGATAGATGGATAGATGGATAGATGGATAGATGGATAGATGGATAGATGGATAGATGGATAGATGGATAGATGGATAGATGGATAGATGGATAGATGGATAGATGGATAGATGGATAGATGGATAGATGGATAGATGGATAGATGGATAGATGGATAGATGGATAGACGGATAGACGGATAGATAGATGAAAGAATGAAAGAATGAAAGAAAGAATGAAAGAAAGAAAGAAGGATGGAAGGAAGGAAGGATGGATGGAAGGAAGGAAGGAAGGAAGGAAGGAAGGAAGGAAGGAAGGAAGGAAGGAAGGAAGGAAGGAATATGAGCTATGTCTTCTTGGGAATAATAAATTAACTCTTGTGACACACAGACAAATGAAAATATTAATATCAGGGAATAAATCCTGAGGAAATAAAATAAAATGAAAAATGCTAGGTGCTTAAAATAACAGAAAAATTCAACTGAAAAGTTGCCGGCTGTCATTAACAAACCCTTCATCACATAGGGCTAGGTTATTTGTGGACCATATCCAGTTATTTCTGTCCCTCAAAAACTTTAGAATAAAAATATAAAAGAAAAATAATCATAGAACCATCTATAAACCACAAAAATGATGAAATCAAGAGCCGGCTTCAGGGAATAATGTAAGTTTTTTTAAAAAAAAAATCTCCATCCTAGCATTGTACAAAAGAGTTGTATAAAAAGCCTTAGGGCAAACCAGTGGTGGGATTCAAAATTTTTACTACCAATTCTGTGGGCGTGACTTGGTGAGTGTGGCATAACTTGGTGGGTATGGCATGGTGGGCATGGCAGAGGAAGGTTACTGCAAAATCCTCATTTCTTCCCGATCAGCTGGGACTCGGGAGGAAGAGAATAGATGGGGGTGGGGCCAGTCAGAGGTGGTATTTACTGGTTCTCCAAACTAATCAAAATTTCCTCTACCAGTTCTCCAGAATTGGTCAGAACCTGCTGAATACCACCTCTGGTGCAAACTATTTGTGGATTCTCAAAGTGCTCTGAGTTTAAAACAGACCATTCTAGGCTACCAAACATGGTTAGTTTGATTGCAGGATCCACAGCATTCCAGAACCAGATGGAATAGTTACTTCTAAGCACCTTCAGCGTACATAAACACACACATACACAAACACACAAACACACAAACACACAAACACACAAACACACAAACACAAACACACACACACACACACACACACACACACTGGTTCTACTTGTCTTGCTTATATTGTTGTACAGTGGACATTTTGTTCCTGGAAGCTGTTAAAAACCTCAGATTGTGGCAGTCTGAAAGCCTAATAAATAAATTATTATTAGATATATTAGGTTATAAATTATGTATAATTACTATATTGTATTTATTGCAGGTTTATTTGGATACTAGCTTACACACACACACACGCACGCACGCACGCGCACACACACACACACACACACACACACACACAAAACAAGCAGCATCTGAGTCGGGCCAGACTATATAATACAAAATCTGTCTAGAAATGAATAGATTCTGGGCCAGTATTTGACAGAATCTGAGCCAAATGCCTTCCAATATTCTTAGCCTTTTGAAAGGTTATAGATCATGGTGGAATTCTTGGACCACTGCTAAATATTACGCTGGTACCCTGAGGCAGATTGCATCTGCTGATTTTCCACAATCTGTGGGTTTCCCCCCCCCCAAAAAAAAAAAATCAGATGACATTTTTTAGGTCTCCAGCAAAACAGGAGGAAGAGAAGAAAAAGGGGAAAATAAATAAATTAGGCCCCGTCCGTGAGTATCACTGGGAATGTTTTGCCACACAATGCTTCCACCAGTTTGTAAAATTTACAAACATGGCAGAACGCTCATTACCTTAGCAAAACTCTGTTTTTTGGGGGTTTTTTTGCAATTAGCGTAAATAACATCCCGACAAAATGGGCATTATGCGGAAATGCCAGCGTAGCTTCCAAGTGGGGAAAAAAAGGGGGGTTGGAGGAAAGACTTGGAGAGATTCACGATGGCAGGAAAAGAGAGGTCAAACCTCTTGGCTCCATTCCCCGGTTTTCTTTCCTGCTCACACCGTACAGTGCCAGAAATTTGGACTGCAGTGGAGAAAAAAACAGACTGCTTTTCCACCCCCCCCCCCTTTTAATACTTCTCTCTCCCTTTCCAATATGTTTTTCCCCATTCTACTCGATTAAATATGGCAGATTTTTCATTTCAGTGGTGACTGACAAAAGCTGGCCAACGGAATTAGCCGTTGAGTGGACCACGGAGAAGACAGAACGATAGGAAACCACGTTAGACAATATCAGTATCTTATAACACCAACACTAGTCTGGAAAATAATATTTGGAGTTTTGGTAAGGAAGGCTTAATGGGACACAGTGGCTCAGTGGCTAAGACACTGAGCTTGTCAATCAGAAAGGTCGGCAGTTTGGCAGTTTGAATCCTTAGCGCCGCGTAACGGAGTGAGCTCCTGTTACTTCTCCCAACTTCTGCCAAACTAGCAGTTCGAAAGCACGTAGAAAATACAAGTAGAAAAATAGGGACCACCTTTGGTGGGAAGGTAAGAGAACTCTGTGCTTCATTGGCGTTTAGTCATGCTAGCCACATAGCCATGGAAACCCCTTTGGACAGCGCTGGTTCTTTGGCTTTGAAATGGAGAAGAGCACTGCCGCCTAGAGTCAGGAACAACTAGCACATAAGTGCAAGGGGAATCTTTACCTTTACTTAAGGAAGGCTACCTGTACATTTTCTAATTCCGATCCCCTCTGAATTTCCTGTGAAAAATGTCCAACTAGATTCTAAATGAAGAGTAAGTTCTGGGCTGAAAATAGAGTTTTGATCTGGGTTTGCTTGAAGGAATAGCAAGTAAAGAACAACAAAAAGGAATTATTTTGTATATATAATAATGAACCCATTATTTCTGAATGCACATGTCATGAAAATCAAGTGTTGCTGGTTTATATTACCTGTGTACACTCACTCACTCTCTCCCTCTCTCCCTCTCTCTCTCCTCTCTCTCTCTCTCTCTCTCTCTCTCTCTCTCTCTCTCTCTCTCTCTCTCTCTCTCTCTCTGTGTGTGTGTGTGTGTGTGTTTATATGTTTCTTTACACACCTAAAAATAATCTCATGTTCTATGTGACTGGTATAATAAGAAGTGCATTATGAACACTTATGCCCTAATAAAGATTAGATTAGTTTTGAAGTTCTCACCAGATTCCATGACTAATACATTGAAATATACTCCCATTTACACAGAGATGTAGCTGATATGGGAGAAAACATCTTATCCTTTCTACACAGTTTTCTACAAACAAGAATATGCATTTCTTTATTTAGGTAGAGATCCCCAATAATGCTGGATGTGAATTTACCAATATTAAGCAGCAGCTCTTAGGGGATGTTTTGTTCATAAAAATAGCAGGAATTGAATTGTTGTTTCATTTGTTTCTTTCTTTGCACCTCTCTCTCTCTCTCTCTCTCTCTCTCTCTCTCTCTCTCTCTCTCTCTCTCTCTCTCTCTCTCTCTCTCTCTCTCTCTCTCTCTCTCTCTCTCTTCCCTCTCTCTCGCTCTTCCCATTACTTACAAGGGCAACAAGGCCAGACTTTATCCTACAGAATGTGGGTTGTATTTGTATGGCAACTATTCAGATTATTTTTTGAATAAACATTATTCCGAATGAATTAATTTTTCAGAATCAATCAAATTTCCAGCCTTAAAACCACGAAGCTGAAGATTAGGAAATAGCACGAAGCTGAACTTCCAAATAAAAAAAGAAAGAGGCCAGCCAACTTACAGAACAATTTAATTTTCACAGCTCACCACAGGAGAAGTTGATTCTCCCTGCTACCATGTTTAATTGCCTTTTTTTTTTTTTAACGTAGTGAGTGAAAGCCAGCCAATTTTCTGCTGAAGAGTTGTACTGTAATGTTAACACGCTAAGAGCTGTATGTGTCTTTTTTGTCTATAGCCCGGTAGGGAATAAGTCGAAATATCAGAATGATATTTTTTTTTTAATCTTTCATTTTCTAATCTGCAAAATTAACTGTTACACTCAAAAGGGGGACATTTATATACTACCAATTCCATTCTGAAACAGAGGAAACAGATTTATCAAGGAAGAAATGGCAGCCAAAGGGAATTCATACTACTCCCTGAATTAATTCAAGGAAACTTCCTGTAATAGTAGTTAAGCTTGATTTTATGCTACAGTAGTTTATGAGACTCGTTCATTCACAAGCAAATGGTTTAGCATATTAAAAGGGTATCATAGCACTTAACCTCATAAAAATGTACAATATCAAGTTTGATCGCCTTTTTCATTATGTTACCACTAAGTGCAGCAATTCTGAGATAATAATAATTAAAGATTCTCCGAATAACAAAGCGGAGATAGGAATCGCACAGCTAGGCTCATGCAGTATGGCATAACAATGGTGGGGGAGAAAAGATCATAAATGCTTCCACACAGAAAATGGAAATGCCAGGAGGACAGTTTGAAGTGCGGTTCAAATCTCACCGGCTCAGGGTTGACTCAGCCTTCCATCCTTCTGAGGTGGGTAAAATGAGGACCCAGATTGTTGGGGGCAAGAGGCTGACTCTCTGTAAACCACTTAGAGAGGCCTGAAAGGCCTATGAAGCGGTATATAAGTCTACTGCTATTGCTATATTGCTATTGAAGCTAAACATTTCCCTAGAAAATTATTTTATTTTATTTCTTGGGCTAAAGGCTTGCGTTAAAATACAGGACAGAATAGCAGTAATATAGGATGTGGGTTTTTTTTCCCCCCATCTTTCATGATCCAGAACCCTGGTTGCAATCAAAGTCGCACTGCTTAAGTTTGAATGGGGTGTCTAAACCTTCTCAAAACATTATCAACATATCACTTTTCTTTTTAATTTACCAGAGAAGGGGAAATTGGAAGATACATAGCGAATAATCCTCCGGATTCCATCCGCCAGCCAATGTCAGCTGGCGACACCCCCCCCCCCCGGGGGAGAGCCTTCTCTGTTGCAGCTCCAGCCCTCTGGAATGATCTCCCTGTCGAGACCCGGACCCTTACGACCCTCCCGGCTTTCCGCAAAGCCACCAAGTCCTGGCTGCTCCAGCAGGCTGGGGGGCCTGTGAAACATCCAGCCCCGCAGAAATTGTGAATGTTGTGGTTTTGTTTTTAAAGTGTTGTCTTTGTCTAGTCTTCCCCCTTCCCTTGTCTATTGTGAGCCGCCCGGAGTCCTTCGGGAGTGGGCGGCATACAAGACAAATAAATACAAATACAAATACAAATAATCTATTTCAATTCAGAATAGAGCTGGAAGGGACCTTGGAAGTCTTCTAGTCCAGCCCACTGCTCAAGCAGGAGACCCTCTACCATTTCAGACAAGTAGCTGTCCAGCCTCTTCTTAAAAGCTTCCAGTGATGAAGAACCACCCACAACTTCTAAGGCAAACTGTTCAACTGGTTGTTTGTCCTCACTGTTAGGAAGTTTCTCCTTAAATCCAGGTTGTTTCTCTCCTTGATTAGTTTCCGGCCATTGTTTCTTATTTTACGTTCAGGTGCTTTGGAAAATAAATTGACCCCTTCTTTTTTATGCCAGGTCCTCAAATACTGGAATACTGCCAACATGTCAGCCCTAGTCCTTCTTTTGTGTAGACGAGCCATAGCCAAATCCTGCAACTCTTCAATTTAATAACTATTCTAACTAACTGTGCAACCTTACTAACTACTCTTCAGTTAAGCCGAATCAAATGGAATCGAATTGAATCTGGTTTTGTTTCATTGTTTGTTTTCCTGATTCTCCTCTCTCTCTCAAATTCGTATGTCCCCAAAGTTTTGTATTCTTAGTTAAATTAATGCATCCAACAGCAAAGTACAGGTAGCCATGACTCACATTTTCAATTTCTGCACACACACACACACAGACACAGACACACCACCAAGCTAAAGTCTTCTTGTAAAAAGAGCCTTGGAAGCAATCTTTTGCTCTCATTAATCCACAGACATTTGATTTCAAATCAGATTGCCAGCCGGCATAACATCTTTGCATTGTTACAAAGGAGAACTGATTTGATTAATCAAAAGGCTTTGATTTCTCTTCATAATCACAGGCTCTGACGGTGCCAAGCAAACACTTCTCATGCAATTTCCACCACTAATGTGCTCATCTTCCTTACGTTGCTAAATTTCCCCCCTTTGAAAACAACCGTTTTACATCTCCTCCAATTAATTATTCTGCACGGCATGGAGTGCTCAGAGCCTGCACGTGTTGTAAAATAAATCTGGGTTGTGTCCATTGCTTTGTAACGGGTCTGCCCTGTGGTAAGACATTCTTGTTGAGTAGATAAACTGAACATTAAGATAATTAGACTTTCTGAAAGAAGTTTGAAAATGATTAATGACAAAGAAGGGGGGGGGGAAGAATCAAATGCTTGAGAGGATTAATTCCTTTCTTCAAAATACAAAGATCTTGCTGAAGTCATACCATAACATGAAAGGTTGAGAGCTAGGCCATGTTCTGTTGTACTAATTGCATTGGCTTTATGGCTGAAGCCAACATTCCTAACCAGAGATGATGGTCCTATGAATCATCCAGAGTAGTTAGAACAAAAAAGATGGAATGATTGTGGACAATGATGCAACCAGCTTTACAATCTTACTATGAAGTGAAAGGTTAAAGGAAAGGTCTGTTGGACTTGCCACAACTATACCCTCCAAGTAAAAATGATCCATTGGTTGAGAAAATATAGTTTATTAGAGGTCAAGTGGATTGACCTCTAATAAGTGCAATAAGTAGTGAAAAGCATGAAAATTGCATACCCAAATCCCTAACTTCTACTTTCCCTCCCTTAGCTGAGTCACACTGCCTGCCCCAGTGCAACCAAACAGGTTCAGACAAGATATTTTCTGAATGGCCAATCCAAGCATAGGTTAGTAGGTCCCTTCTTCTCCCAGCTGGGTGACCTTGAGGCAGCATCTCAGGGAGATACAGCACTTACTTTCATTTCCCGAAGCATTCTGCTCTTCCCACATTGCAGTCTGTCCCCGCGTAGCAGTGAAGCACAAGCAAGCTCAAGGTGGCAGCTGGCAAGGTATCCAGAACACACAACTATCTACCCAAGCATGCCACCTATATCTTTCTCCACCTTCATGAGTTCCATGTTATTGGGGCTACAGAAACATATGCTGCCAGTCAGCATCACCTTGGTACACATTACAGCGCAGGGGAAACTTTGAGTTATGATGCCAACATATCTGGAGCTCACCTGGTGTGATCTACATCAGTAGTTCTCAACCTTAAGTGACCATGGCCACTTAAGATTTAAAGCACTAAACTGCATGGTCTTCATGGACCCTCTGTGACATCACAGACCTCCCCCCGCTCCAGGGCCCATGGACCACAGGCTGAGAACCTCTACACCATTACAATTGATGCTGTATAGGAATATCACTTAGACCAGTGGTGCGTTTCAAAAATTGTTCAAACCTACTCTGTGGGTGTGGCCTCCTTTGTGGGAGTGGCTTGCCACCCATGTGACCGGATGGGAGTGGCTTGCCGCCCATGTGATCGGATATGAAATTATGAATTAGTACTTAGGTCAGTCCAAGTAGCTATTCAGAAACTCTGGCATTGAAGCACGCAAGTCTTAAAGCTGTCAAGTTACAAGACCCTTGCACCCCTAACCCTTTAGAAAAATAAACTAGGGGTCTTCAAACCTGACAGCTTTAAGACTTGTGGACTTCAACTCCCAGAATTCCTCCTCCAGTCATGTTGGCTCAGAAACTCTGGCATTGAAGCATGCAAGTCAGTGGTGGGTTTCAAAAAAAATTGGAACCTCTTTTGTAGGTGTGGCCTGCTTTCCAGGTCCACTGGTGGAACCTCTTCTAACCGGTTCGGTAGATTTGGCGAACCGGTTCTACCGAATAGGTGTGAACTAGTAGGAACCCACCTCTGACTTAGACATATACCACTTCACAGTGTTTTACAGCCCTCTCTAAGTGGTTTGCAGAGTCACCATATTGTGGCCAGCCAATGGGTCCTCATTTTACTGACCTTGAAAGGATGGAAGGCTGAGTCAATTTTGGGCTGGAGAGAATCGAACTGCCAAACTGCTGGCAGCAGGCAGTCATCAGAAATAGCCTGAAGTACTGCATTCTAACCACTGCGCCACCATGGCTCATGTCCTTTTCCATCAACATTAAGACAACACAACAACAACTGCCTGCAGAAGGCATCTGACAGTGCTGGCAGATCTCTGCAGCATTAAGCATTTTTTTTTTTTAAAAAAGCAGCAGTTTAGTAAGGAAAATTGTCCATTATGTTTACTAGGCTCTCAACCTCTTTTCAATATTCAGTGAAGTGTTACTCTGGAGAGTCTTTTATCTTCTATTCTAGCGCTCGGTGACCTTACAATTCTCTTTTTTTTTCTTCTTCTCAGGGCAAACTCAACCAACTCAGTGCAGTAGGAGTAAAAGGCATTAGATTCAAGTGATGGGTCTTTAGGACAAGAGACAGCTGAAGCCAGTATTCAGCTGAGGCAGCAGCTCTCTTTATGAGTGGGGGGCGGGGGGTTGTGAGGAAGCATGTTTCAGCAAAATATCTTCTGCTGTAGTATCTGACAGCCCCTGCTGTGATCCAACTCTTTAAAAAAAACTGAAGGAAAGGAAACATCAATGGGGTATCTTCATTTCTAAGTCTGCCCCCTCCTGTTTTCCCCCTTATGACTGTTTCAATTCTCTGACTGACAGACTGCATTTATGCTTGTAGAATTCCACTTTGAATACGCACCTGCCCCTCCCATCAAATCATCCCCTCTTTCCTCCCTCCACCCCAGAGGTAGGTTCCTATCGGTTTGGACCAGTTCAGCCAAACCGAAGGAACCTACCTCTGGGGTGGAGGGTTAGGGTTAGGTTAAGGGTTAGGTTTTGGATTAGGTTTAGGTTTAGGTTTATGGTTAGGGGTTAAGTTTAGGTTTAGGGTTACTTTTACAGTGCGCTTCTGTCTCCGCGCTGTTGTCGCCCTGTTGATGACGTCAGCGACGCGGTTTAGTCAGGCACGGTTTTGTCGTTCGCCCTTTTGTCGGTGAACCGAAATGGCAGTGACCCAGGCCTGCCACATCCCCGAACCGGTTCTTCTAGGGCGACTCCATCTTGTTTTGGGCTTTTTAAAGCTTTTTTTTAGTACTGTGCATGTATCACACATCAAGAGTGTGCATGCAGTATATCCCCGAGCAAACCGGAAGTAGCAACAGCTGGAACCCACCCCTGCTCCACCCTTTCTCCGAGATGCCAACCCAGAAAGCTTGGGGAACTCTGGTCTAGTTCACTTGCATCTGATTTGGTTCTTAAGGAGAGAAAAAGAAGGCTCTGCAAAGGAGCTTATATCTGTTCAGCAAGGCTGTCTGGATGCCCACGTGCTCAGGCTGGGGCTTCATAACAGCTCGGGAACAGCTCGTTCAAAAGAAAAAAAAATAACAAGAAAGTCCTGTTGCTTCCTGAAAAAGCACCTTTGGGACAACTGGATGACTGAGAATTTCTACAGACATTTAGCTATACAATTTGGGTTGAACACCCTTTGAATAGTGTGGGAGTAGGAAGGGATTTCCAGAGAAAAATTGCAGACTGCCGGAACCAGGAGCAATACTCAGATGACTCTGAGGACACACATACACCTCCAAGTGGCCTCAACGTCCCTCTAAAAGGATGCAAATGACCACCTGTCTGCAAGGAATATAAATCCTTCCATTCCCTACCATCCAGTCAGAGTTGAAGAAGCTTCTGGGATGAGAAGTGAAATGTCTTCAAAGAGAAAGAAAGAAACCTCCAAGTGGCCTCAATGACTCTCTAAAAAGGATGCAAATGACCAGCTGTCTGCAAGGAATATAAATCCTTCCATTCACCACTATCCTGTCAGAGCTGAAGAAGTTTCTTGGATGAGAAGCGAAACATCTTCAAAAGAAAAAGCAAGAAAGTCCAGTTGCCTCCTGAAAAAGCACCTTTGGGACAACCATGACCTGGATGACTGAGAATCTCTATAGACGTTCAGTTCGTGAATAGTACGTATTTATTTAGAGAATGTGTATTGCTTCCCACCCACTCTCAATGACTCTAGTTACAAAATACAAAAAGGTACCTAGGTAATTGCATAACTGCTTTGCAATTTGATAACAGCACCTGGCAGCCTAACTTACCTGGACAAGATAGAAAGGAAGCCGTAGACCCCAGGTTTCTATATTCCCCCATCTCTTAAATTGGTTTAGGCACCTTCCAGAGACTGGGACTCAAAAGCAATGCTCATTATTGGAGCAATGAAACCGGATCCAAGTCATTTGCATCTCAGATCAATCACAGGGGTTTAGGGAGGTGAAAATGAGCATTTGCATTTTAAGGAAACATCAGCATTCACTGTACATTCCAAAGTATAAACACTGCCAAGCTCATTGTCTGCTTCACTGAGAATCTGTGATCAACAATTACAATTCATAATACTGCCAGAAAGCAAAGAACATCGGGAATATACAGGATGCAATTGGGCTCCTCTCTTTACTGAACCTTAGCTCCATTCCTTCCTTCCCGTTAAGCTGGGAAATTGGATCTCTTCTCTATAAAGCAGGGGTTGGTGGGATATTTGGGTAGGATAGGGAACCCATGATAACCATCAACATCTGTAAAAAAAATCATGGTTATCTTGGCTAAATGTAAAAAGATAGCAATAGCACTTAGATTTCTATACTACTTCACAGTGCTTTACAGCCCTCTCTAAGTAGTTTACACTCAGCATATTGCCCCCAACAATCTGAGTCCTCCTTTTACCGACTTCAGAAGGATAGAAGGCTGAGTCAACCTTGAGCCTGGTGAGATTTGAACTGCCAAATTGCAAGCAGCCGGTAGTCTGCAGAAACAGCCTGCAGTACTGCATTCTAACCACTGCACCACTTAGATGGACACATTAATGCCAAAACTCTTCATCTAACTCCTTAAAAACTAGATGTAGCAAATGGATCCCATTCCTTTATAATTTATTCTTATGAATAAAGGTTCGGCCTGAAAATTTGATCAGGAAGAATAATCCAACCTGCTCAAAAGCCAACGGAGGCTCTGTCTTATTCTAAACCAAGTTGCAGTTCCATATTTTGTCCCTCTCAAAAAATAATAATTGTTGACTACAAAGGGAAACCATAGATTTAGACCTATGAAACCAACCAAAAGAACCAGAAGGCAGGACAAGAAACAATGGATGGCAACTGATCAAGGAAAGAAGCAACTTGGAATTAAGAACAAACTTCCTAACAGTGGGGATAATTAACCAGTGGAACAACTTGCCTTCAGAAGTTGTGAATGCTCCATCACTGGAAGCTTTTAAGAAGAGACTGGACAGCCACCTGCCTGCAATGGTATAGGGTCTTCCCCTTGAGCAGGGAGTTGGACTAGAAGACCTCCATGGTCCCTTCCAGCTCTATTCTGATTGATTGATTGATTTTAGACTACATCATTTCTACAGAATCACTAAACAATCTTGATATCCAGCCATAGATTTAGTCACTCCAATAACTGCTCATACATACCTTATGAATAGAACAGAAATAAATTTAAGGTCACTTAATTCTATTCTAGTCATCATGTTATTCACCACTCTTACTTTTTTTAAAAAAACAGTTCACTCTTCTGGAGTGTGGTAGTTTGATATACATTTTATACGCTGCTTTTTGTTATTTTTTTTAAAACACACTAATACCGTATTCCATTACGTCATGCAAAATAATAATAATTCCCTAAGCAAAAAAATATTGCATGGGGCTGGCGATCTTGCCAGTCATTGGAATATATTCCTAGATCACTCAGCTTTCCATATTTTGCCATCCCAACTTGCTAATGGGAGACGAAAATCCAGTAAAAATGGAATGAGATGTTTGTCACTGAGGCAAGCACTGCAATGGCTGGTGTGTGTGTGTGTGTGTGTGTGTGTGTGTGTGTTTGTGTGTGTTTGTGTTTGTGTGTGTGTGTTTTATATAGATATGGAAGGTGTCTGGTTTTGACATGACCCATGGGGTCACAAACAGTTTCCTTCCTCATTTTCTTCATAAACTTACAACAACATACTAAACCTGTCCATTCATTAGAATCTGATACTTCAGGTCTATTTAGACTGTTGGTTACCTGCTTCGTTTTCTTTGTAAAATTCGACAACTTGGGGAACAGGGAGATGGTCACCTCTAGCTAAATACCCTAAAATTCAACAAAAGCAGTCTCATTACCTCATTGCCTAATCTCTCTTTCTCTTTCTTTCTTTCTTTCTTTCTTTCTTTCTTTCTTTCTTTCTTTTCTTTCTTTTCTTTCTTTTCTTTCTTTCTTTCTTTCTTTCTTTCTTTCTCTCTCTCTCTCTCTCTTCATTACCTCATTGCCTAATCTCTCTTTCTCTTTCTTTCTTTCTTTCTCTCTCTCTCTCTCTGTTAAAAAAAAACACCTGTTATGCCTTACAATGGCTTCTACTATACTGCCGTAAAATGGCTTCTACTGTGCAGTGCAGTGGAGTTACCATGGTAACAGCTTCACAGAACTCCACAAGGGGGCTCTCTCTGGTAAGGGGAAAAATCCAACATTAGAAATTACATTTGGTTCTGGATATTTCCTCCCTATAAATAAATACCAGGGCAAGGCCGGGTTGTTGGCTAGTTGGAGATAAAATGATAGTATTTTGTTTACCACTTTTGCAATCGTACAATCTGTTTCTTTCGACGACTGATGGAACTGCTTAATATAGAAATTCTGGCGTGTGATCTCAATCCAAGGCTCCTTAGGTATTGCACTTTAAATGTGGATGCATACAAGCACACATTTACTCCTATATTATGTGGATATCTGCATTTTGCTTTCCATTTTTTTTTCTTCCAGTCATGCTGGATATGTCTCCAAGCACTTTGTGTTCACGCAACCTGTAATAATGTATTACCTAACCAGCATAAAACCCCAAAATACGGATCAAATTACTGAAATGTGGTTTGCAATCGATATGCATTAACTGCAGAGCAGTGCTGGGCTTTGCATCACTTGTGTGTCTGCAGAGGGATTCCTGCCTCTCTTTTATTTTTCATGGTGCTTTGAGCCAAAGTGTGTACGGGTAGTCCTCGGTTTACAACATTTCATTTAGTGAACATTCGAAGTGAAAATGGCAGTGGGGAAAAAGGGACCAATACCGTTTTTTCACACTTACAGCCATTGCAGCTTCCCCGTGGTCACATGATCAAAATTCAGATGCTTGGCAGCTGACTCATATTTATGACGTTTGCAATGTCCTGGGGTCGCGTGATTCCCTTCCTGGGATGAGCAAAGTCAACAGGGAAGCCAGATTGACTTAACAACCATGTTACTAATTTAACAATTGCAGTGATTCACTTAACAGATGTGGTGAGAAAGGTTGTAAAATGGGGCACAAATTCAGTAAACAACTGTCTCACTTAGCAGGGCTCAGTTGTGGCCGTAAGTCGAGAACTATCTGTACCCAATGATAAGTCTACAAAGGGGTACCAAGTAGTGAGAACTATCTATTCTTATAAGACAGAATGGCCCAAATGTAACAGATTTATCACTAGCGTGTAAGAATAAACACACTGAATCCCAGGAATGAAACAAGCTGGTCCACCAGTTTTACACATCTTTCATTTTCTTCAAATGACAACATAAGTTAAAACTAATATTTGCAAGGCCTCCTGATTTCTCCAATCAGAAACAAACCATGTTTTCCCTCTACGTAGAACTGAAATTAGAAGTTGTGTTCTAAATTCAATGTTTTGCATATCCCCCTTCCGACGTGACATACAACTGGCTGGCAGGCAGTATGTTCAAGAGCAAGGGGGTTATTCTACCATAAGTTCAACCATAATGTTGCACAAACATTTCACATTGAATTTACACAACTGTGGTGTCAATCATCAGTCAGCAGGTAAAGGTTCCCCCGCACATGCGTGCTAGCCATTTCCTGCTCTAGGGGTGGTGCTCCTCTCTGTTTCTAAGCCAAGGAGCCAGCACTGTCCAAAGACGTCTCCGTGATCATGTGGCCGGCATGACTAAACACCCAAGGCACATGGAGGACTGGTACCTTCCCACCAAAGGTGGTCCCTATTTTTCTATTTGTATTTTTTTTTACATGCTTTCGATCTGCTAGATTGGCAGAAGCTGGGACAAGTAATAGGAGCTCACTCCATTATGTGGTGCTAGGGATTCGAACCACTGAACTGTTGACCTTCTGATTGACAAGCTCAGCATCTTAGCCACTGCGTCCCTACTTGACATAGCTTAATCCAAAATGAAATCCTTGTATTTTTTTCCCCCTTGTAAACTAGAAAACTGAGAGTTGTTACTGTTGTCCTAATCTATTTCCTAGCAAGGATTTGAGGAAAATGATAAAGAGAAGGTCTTTACAAATATGTAGTATATAGTGATAACTCAGTACTCAGCTGCCTCAAAATTCATTGAATTTGGTGTTCGACATATTGTCCCAGTACTCATTGTTTGTTGGGTAGTTGATATGCTGTGACAGGAAGAGAGGGACATCTGCGGATAATGGACAGGAAATCCGCCATGATGGGGAGGTCACTACAAAAAGAGGGGGATGGCCACAGATGGTGGACAGGAAGTTGGCCATGCTTGGAAGGTTGCTGATATAGGAAGAGGGACAGACAGAAAGTTTTTCCCAGCCCAAACAAAAGGGTCACAGGTTAAGTCACAATCCTGATTTTATTTATTTCAATTTATAAAGCCAATCACCGACATGCACAATTTTTTTTAAAAAAATTCGCTCCTAAAGTTTAGGTGGTGCTTTTAACATTGTTAAAGCTCAAAGGCTGTTCTTCATTGCATCTGCTGAGAGTTTCAGCAGAAGTCACTTAAAGAGAAGCGAAGGATGAGTGTGAAACGCTCCAACAGAACCACCTGTGACAATGTCACGCTAAATTTTAAAAATGGTTATTATCTTGCAAAGAATGTATAGCTTAAAAAAACCAACCAGAAGGAAATCCCTGATGCTAATCTTCACAGAACACCAAGTACGGTCTGTTTCCTTTATCATGAATTCAAGAACACCTCGGTCATCCTGTATGAGATTGTGCCTTATGCCTGTTTGAGAAACCATCTGACTTGTGATTTCTAAGAGTTCTTATGAAATAGAAAACTGATAACATAAAATTTCCCTGGGCTGTGATGGACAGAAAAGCCTTTCTACCATCTCCCTCTGAGTCCTATAACTATACATCTTATAGAAAGCATGTATCAGGCTCAAAAAAATATAAATCAAGAACCAAAGTAGTTCGAATGAGTACAAGTCTATTCCATGCTAGCTCTGTACAAGAATCTGAACCACTAATGGTCAAAATGAACTGGTGGTCGAGAAGAGTCAACGGAATTCAAGAAGGGTCATGCTTAGATATCTTGTGAATGGAAAGGGACTTCAAACTGATGACAAGCTTGACCCTTCCCTTGGGCTCAGTTTCATCACCTCCTACAATACGGTGGATCTATCATGAAGTCTTCTTTGTATCAGAAGACATCTATAAAATCCTTCTAGAATTAGATCACTTAGTGAACACACATCAAATTTGACCATCAGGGACCTTGGTAACGGGTATAGATGTATAAATCTGAAACCTATGGAAAAGGGAAATAGCGTCTTGTAGGGTTTTGAGATTTTTACTTTAAGGTGTGGTGGTTCCTTTGAGCCAATCCATGCCATTAATGGAAGAAACAGTAAGGTTGAGGGAGAGAGGAACTTCACCAACTCTAGTTCTGAGATGTGAGAAGAATCATAAATAGAAATGACTATGCTATTAAGACTCACTAAGATTGTTCACTAGTGCAGCTTTAGTAAATAATCAATGCAGAGGTGGGATTATTTCTTTTTTTACTACCAGTTCTGTGGGCGTGTCTTGGTGCGCATGGCTTGATAGGCATGACAGGGGAAGGATACTGTAAAATCTCCATTCCCTCCCCACTCCAGGGGAAGGTTACTTCAAAATCTGCATTTCCTCCTGATCAGCTGGGACCTGGGAGGCAGAGAATAGATTGGCAGGACCAATCAGAGGTGGTATTTACCGGTTCTCCGAATTACTCAACATTTCCGCTATCGGTTCTCCAGAACTGGTCAGAATCTGCTGAATACACCACCTCTGAATCAACTGTCATACAGAACCAAGAGGTTTCTCTCTACACCTGGTAAACTTTAAATATCTTCATCTCACATGAAAAGAGTTACACGAACAGAGTTGGAGGGTACCTTCGAGGTCATCTAGTCCAACCCCCTGCTCACACAGGAGACCTACACTGGGGACTTGAACTGCCGAACTGCCGACCTTTCTGATTGACAAGCTCGGTGTCTTAGCCACTGAGCCACTGAGAGGAGGCATCTAAGGAGAACAAGCACATTTCTTTAACATCAAACAATGGCTTGCTGTGCATTATGAAATGTGCCCCTTTCTACCAACACATCATTATTTTTATCAGTTTCACGATGACTTCATAACTTGTTCACGCGCCAGCAACCACAGTACATTTCAGATTTAAAGAGTACCAATTTCCTTCTCTTAGTCTCCATTTCACAGCAACAAAACCTGGGAAGTGACTTCTTCCTCTTAGTCAGAAAAAAAAAGAGGTCCAGCTAAGCTTGTCTGATTCCTCAATGAATCTCGTTTATTTATTCCCACAACTGGAAGGAGCCATAATTGGAAGCAAGAGCCTACCCTGGAAATATGAAAGGGAAATAACTCCCGCTGAGTAAATCGTGAGTATGAATCAGATTCGCTGTCTTGTAGGCAGTTTTGTTTAAAAAGATGTTAAACCGGAGACAATCTTCGGCTGGACAAGAGCATCCTGAAGAGATAAAGGGGCAAGCAAATGAAGCAGGGAGAAAACGAAAATGATGGTTTTTTAAAAAAAATATGGCTGTGACAGAGATCAAAAGTGAAGCAATGTGTGAAAGAAATGATCAAAGCGATAAAGAAGAAGACCAAAGGAAATGAATCTCTTAAAGGCAGGGAAGCTGAAGACGCCACCACATCTCCTGCTTGCAGGAGCTCGGAGAACCCCGTGAAGTGGAAACGGCTGGCTCGCACTGAGGGGCGGCCTGGATATTTGCAGCCCCAGATCTCACAGCCTTAAGGGAAAAATAACCAATGTGTTTTCCCCCAACTAGCATTGATCGCCATGAAGTGGGGTAAATAGCCTTATTTCGTGCTCACAGTGGGAAGCTCAGCAGCCTTGGGATATTGACAGTGAAGCTGAACTCACTGGTTTAAAATGCTGAAGGTGGAATAATCTCAGGATGGATATAATAGTGTGAAGGGGACCGTTTCTAGGAACCATTACAATCTGTATCTACCTTTTGTGTCCTGATGATGAAACCCTGATCAGGAACAGATCATGTTTAGCAAGAGGATCAGTTTTGCAGCAGAAGTTTTCATGGCTAATTAGGCCTGAATAATCTTCTCAGATGGAAAATAATTCCAAGCTAGATGGACCAGTTTTCAAGGCAAATCTACTTTAAATGACATAGTTGTTGTTGTTGTTGTTGTTGTTGTTATTATTATTGTTGTTGTTGTTATTATTATTTTTCCAGCAAAGATGTTTTCATCCTATGACCAATAGTAATAAATACTCCATCTTGGAGTAAGTCTAGGACAGGGATGGCGAATCTTTTAGACCTCAAGTGCCCAAACTGTGCATGCCCAATCATGGGCATGTTCCAGTGGTGGGTTTCAATTTTTTTTAGAACCTCTTCTGCAGGTATGGACTGCTTTGTGGGAGTGGCTTGCCGGCCATGTGACTGAGTGGGAGTTGCTTGGCAGTCATGTGACTGGGTGGGCATGGCCAACTTGTAAAATATGGTGAAACTCACTAAACAACGCTCTTGCTTACCATTCCCAAAAATGTTGGCTCAGAAACTCTGGCATTTGAAGCACGCAAGTCTTAAAGCTGTCAAGTGACAAGACTCTTGCACCCCTAACCCTTTAGAAAAAAAAACCAGGGGTGTTCAAACTTGACAGCTTTAAGACTTGTGGACTTCAACTCCCAGAACTCCTCCTCTCGCTCTTCATCTTGATGATGTGCGGACGGGCGGAGAGAGGGAGCTGGAACCGGTTCTAAACGGCAGGGTAGATTTGTGGAACCTCTTCTATAGAAGAGGTTAGAACTGGCAGGAACCCACCCCTCCAACCAACCCACTGATAAAGGTGAATCATACATCAGGGGTGGGTTATGGCAGGCACTACTGCTGGTTTGTGCACACATGCGCAAAGTAATTAAAATTGTTCTGTGCATGCGCAGAACCAAAAAAACAGGATAGGCACTGCTGGGAGAACCAGTTTGGGGGCATGGCAGGCCTGGGTTGATACCAGTTTCAGTGACCCAGGCCGCCAAGCACTACCAGTTTGGCTCAACCAGTCCAAACCAGTAGGAACCCGCCACTGGCGGACGTGCACACATGCGCAGCAGAGACCTGAAGAACAGCTGGACAGTGGGAGGCGTGGCATCCCAACACCGACAGCGAGGCAGGAGATAAGATCTTTTTTCTTTTGTGAGCTTCTGTTTCATTGTTTGCAAGGAAACAGAAAGTCACGAAAGAAATGCCACAGCGATATGACCTGGGCCGATGGCACACGTGCCAGCAGAGAGGCTTCTGCATGCCAGCTCTGGCATACGTGCCATAGGTTCGCCATCACGGGTCTAGGATATTAGTAGCTCTCCGCAACTAACAATAGGAAGTCCCATGGCTTGGCATGAGGAGCTTCCTGGCTCAAAGGTAGCATTTTCTCTGCAGTGTCCTTCAGGACTCAGTTCCGTCTCCAGCTATGAATGAGTACTAGTCTATTCCATGCTAGCTCTGTACAAGAATCTGAACCACTAATGGTCAAAGTGAATTGGTGGTCGAGAAGAGTCAATGGAATTCAAGAAGGGTCATGCTTAGATATCTTGTGAATGGAAAGGAACTTCAAACTGATGACAAGCTTGACCCTTCCCTTGGGCTCAGTTTCATCACCTCCTACAATACTGTGGATCTATCATGAAGTCTTGTTTGTATCAGAAGACATCTATAAAATCCTTCTAGAATTAGATCACTTAGTGAACATACATCCAATTTGACCATCAGGGACCTTAGTAACGAGTATAGATGTATAAATCCGAAACCTATGGAAAAGGGAAATAGCATCTTGTAGGGTTTTGAGGTTTTTATTTTAAAGTGTGGTGGTTTTGAATGTTCCCTTGAGCTAATTAATGGCATTAATGGAAGAAACAGTAAGGTTGGGGGAGACAGGAACTTCACCCAACTCTAGTTCTGAGGTGTGAGAAGAATCATAAATAGAAATGACTATGCTATTAAGACTCACTAAGATTGTTCACTAGTGCAGCTTTAATAAACAATCAATTCAGTGGTGGGATTAATTTTTTTTTAACTATCAGTTCTGTGGGCGTGTCTTGGTGGGCATGGCATGACTTGGTGGGCGTGGCAGGGGAAGGATACTGTATAATCTCCATTCCCTCCCCACTCCAGGGGAAGGTTACTTCAAAATCCCCATGCAGTTCCGTCTCCAGCTATGAACACCAGAGGCCCAATAGAGAGATTTTGCAAGTCAGAATGTTGAATCGGAATTGCAAAACTGAACCTGTTACATTGTCCATTAGCTTAGCTACCAAAAATACTAGGCCTCCCCTGGGTTAGCAAATGAACATAGCAATATGTAGAGGCACACATTTTTACATTGCTACAAGTCAATTGAGCTTCACAAATCGAGAACAACCTTAAGTTTGTCTGCCTGGATAGGTGCCTGCAGTTTTCTTGGCAACATTTTTTTTTCTTTTCTAGAAGGGATTTGATATTATTTCCTTCCCAGGGCTTGAGGGAAGACCCACCCACACTCCTAGAAGAATGAAAGATTTTGAGAAATATTAAAAAGGCAGAATATTATATTTCCATAAAGGGGAAATGTGTTTTAAAGGCAGAAAGCAGCTCCCTGAAGAAAGCAGATATTTGATGCCCATCGCAAAAGACTGGGCCAACCTATCTACAACACAAAGGACCTCCAGCTTCAGGGTGATGGGATTAAGACATGGCGCTCCAGGACATAATAGGATTAACCTACCTAGGAGCAGAGCTCACCACATGGCACAATCTCCTAAGGACATTGCATTATCCCCACCAAACTTCAACCAAACCTATCTCAGGCAAACATGACCCCACATGGCCCCATAGGAGTCTGACAACAGGCAATATAATACATGTTCTTGCACAGAAACAGGAAGGTTAAGTTCAAAGCCCAAGAGAAGATATAAAAACCCCTCACTCTCAACCTCATGTGGTCAGCTTCCCAGAACCACTCTTGTGTTTCTGCTTCATCAATAAACCATCTTTCCAATCAGCCTCCATGCTTCCAGTGTCTTTCTCCCCACTTGGAAGTGAACCAGATGGATATTTCTACCAACACAACTTATGGTTGTTTGAAGAACTGAAGAGTCTACATCCTTCTGGACATTTTTGATCCAGTCCTAACTTTCCCCATCGCTGAACCTGCTGCCTAACAGCATGGGATTATCCAATATTTTGGAAGACCACAAGATTTCAGCCTCTCCTACGACTGAGCTGATGCTCTGCATCTCAAAAATTCAACCACCAACATTACGCGATGCTTCCTAGAGATGCTCTTGTGACTGAGACATATAAATAACTTACCCTTTTCTTTTCCACTCTACTCTGCTTTGGAAAACACTCCTAAAGTGTAACGATCTGTGATTTCAGAAGTCCTGTTTTGACATAGTTGACAGATTGGGCTTTAGGTTTGCTGACAATCAATCTTCAATCCTGAAGCTCAGCAAGTCATCACGCTTGTTATGGGTTGCTAGCGGATTGGGTCCTGTGCCAGCATTACACAATAAGTTGGGCTGGCTCGCAGGCTTTTCATAAAGATAACCAGTCTATGAAATTTGATTGGCTCCTACTAAAAAAAACATTGGAGCAAGCTCTGTTCAATTTGATTTTGTTGGCTGTGCTTCCCCAAGCAGATGTACGTGTGATCTCCTCATATCTATAAAACATCAACAGTCCTTGCAATATAAAATAATAGCCAGCTTTATCATCTGCTCTACGGGCTGATCTTGAGCTAAATCAAACAAGACCGGCTACAACTTGGAAGGAACGCTGTTAGGAAGATCCAGTTCTATCACACTAAACTAAGAAATCCACTCCCCCACCCCCACAAAAAAAAAGTCACGCTGAAAGAAGGCCATAACAAACTACTTCTGTATTAATGCCCAGAAAATGCCATGGAGATGGAGTTCACAGCTTCTTACTCTGACCGTTAGCATTGCTGCCAACATCTTTAGATCTTTCCTGCTGTTTGATAGACAAAGTTTTACCCTTCTGTGTGGGAATCACTATTCCAATCAATAGAATAAGGCAAATCCAGCTGGTTTCACCTAAAATTAAAAGAGGCACATGTAGAATTGGCAGTTATGTTATGCTAATAAAGCGCGCGCGGGGGCGTGCACACACATACACACACACCACAATGGGCATCCTTTCCAGCCTGAAAGACTCTGAAAATTAATGATTGACCTTGTGTTCCGACTCTGTTATTCTATTCTATTCTATTCTTAATTCAGCAATTTTAGCTTCCATGCATCCTGAAAAGTAAGAGGGGAGGGGGAAATGGCGTGACTGTAGCAAAGTATGCTCTTTCGCCCCGCTTAACCTTCCTGTGAACGACTCTTGATAAACTTCTCAAGAAATTCAATATGATCCTCTCGAAAAGACAACAGAAATATCATCCTTCAATATTTTGACGCTGCTCTTGGGCAAAAGTCTCCGGAAAGTTCCCACAGGAACAATATTTTGCCTTGATGCCCTGCTGTGAGTTTTCTGGCTTGCAGAAATAGTCTGCTCCAAACAAAGCTTCCAATTACATGGGAAAAAATCCGACGTGGGAACCGTTTTGCTCACAAGGCTGTGTGATCTTAACCCTAATCCTAATCTCTGTTAAATGTTCATAAAAAAATCCACTGCCTTGTAATTTTTTGTTTATTGCTCAACTCTATCCAAAATAAATAAATAAAACAGGGAAAGGAAGACCAAGAGTTGTTAACTAATCCTTTCCATCTTCCCTCCATCATTCCCCTCAAAAAAAAAAAAAAGATGGAAAGTTGGAGGGGGGCGAAAGAAAGAGGTGTATGGAGGGTCGAAGAGGTACATTGGGTTTCTATTTTGGGGGGTATTGTTGACAAGAAGAATGGCTGTGTTTATTGTTTAATGTTATATGGCCCCGGTTATGCACAGTATATATGTGACTGTATGAAATGAAAATGGAAAATAAAAACACATTTACAACGAGAAAAAAAAAGTTGTTAACTAATCCTAAAACACAACGTAGATTCCAGTGGTGGGATTCAGCCAGTTCGCACCTATTTGGCAGAACCGGTTGTTAACTTTCTAAGCAGTTTGGAGAATTGATTGTTGGAAGAAATCTTATTTTGTTTTTCCCCCCCACTTTACAGGGCTAATCTTGTAAAGAAGGCAGGAAGGAAACATTCTGGTGTTGTTTCTAGCCTAATCTTTAATACTTACAGAAATTGCCTCTCCGGTTAGCCCTTATTGCATTTTAATAGCTAAGGTGAAGCGCCCATCGACCTGAGTGACATTGAGTTGGCCACACCCACTCAGTCACATGACCACCGAGCCCCACCTACCCAGCTGGTCATTAGGGCAGAGAACCGGTTGTTAAATTATTTGAATCCCACCACTGGTAGATTCGTATACTGTATTTCCAGTGACTGACAGCGCTCATTCTTTTGTGGCATACAAATAGGGAAAGGGTTGGTGGGGGGAACAGGGAGGCAGGAAGGAATGTTCTTTTCCAACTGGCACGTCTGGCAGATTTAACAGCTTTTTGAAACCAAGCCTGATGAAATCTAAAAGAGAAAACAAAGAAGGGGAGGGGAAGGCCTATCCCCACAGGACACAAGCAATGACTTTATTATGGGTCAGAAATGTCCTCCTCTAGGAAGGAAGGAAGGAAAGAAGGAAGGAAGGAAGGAAGGAAGGAAGGAAGGAAGGAAGGAAGGGAGAGAAGAAAGAGAAGAAAGGGGGGTAGGAAGGAGGCAGGGAAGGAGGGAGGGAAGCAAGGAAGGAAGGAAGGATGGAAGGAAGGAGAGAAGGAGAGAAGAAAGGAGGGAAGGAAGGAGGGAAGGAAGGAGAGAAGGAGAGAAGAAAGGAGGGAAGGAAGGAGGGAATGTAGGAGAGAAGGAAGGGGGGAAGGAAGGAGGAAAGGAAGGGGGAAAGGAAGGAGAGAAGGAGAGAAGAAAGGAGGGAAGGAAGGAAGGAGGGAAGGAAGGAGGGAAGGAGAGAAGGAGGGAAGGGGGAAGGAGGGAGGGAAGGAAGGAGGGAAGGAAGGAGAGTAGGAGAGAAGAAACGAGGGAAGGAAAGAGGGAGGGAGGGAAGAAGAAGTACGACCGTTGTAAGATAAGATGGATCTATGGGATGGTAAGAAAGCAATCTTCAAGTATATTGTCAACTGTAGGGAAAAATTGTTATAAATACATATTATTAATAACAGTTATGAGATGATATAATTGTGAATGTATATATGAAATTGATAAAATAAAAAAAATATTTTTTTTAAAAAAAAAAGAGAAATGTCCTCCTCTAAGAAATGCAGATCGGGGTGGCTTTATTTATTTTCCTTTAAAAAAATAATAATTGCGGTTGATTTTCTTTTTGGAAAAAAACACACACAGAACAATCAAACAAAGCCATCTCTTTGTTCGATTGTCCTGTATGGTATTTTACTTTAATTTTTATTTGATTGGTGTGCTCCTTGCAGCCATGGATGTGCAAGGCTAGGACAGGGAAGCCAGCGATGAGTTGCTGTGTCCTCACAACCAAAAAGCAATTTTAAAAACTATGATATGATTGTTCTCACTGTTAGAAAATTTAATCCTTATTTCTAGGTTGAATCTCTCCTTGATCAGTTTCCATCCATTATTCCTTGTCTGGCCTTCGGGTGCTTTGGAAAATAGCTTGACACCCTTCCACTCTGTGGCAGCCCCTCAAATATTGGAAGATGCTGTCATGTCTCCCCTGGTCCTTCTCTTCACTAGACTAGCCATACAGAGTATTAGCAACCGTTCATCGTATGTTTTAGCCTCCAGTCCCCTAATCATCTTGGTTGCTCTTCTCTGCATTTTTTCTAGAGTCCCAACATCTTTCGTGGTGACCAAAACTGGATGAAGTATTCTAGGTGTGGCCTTACTAACGCTTTCTAGAGGGGTATTAATACCTCCCTTGATCTTGATTGTATCCCTCTGGAAATGCAATTTAGCAATAGGAATAGCAGTTAGACTTATATACCGCTTCATAGAGCTTTCAGCCCACTCTAAGCGGTTTACAGAGTCAGCATATTGCCCCCAACAACAATCCGGGTCCTCATTTTACCCACCTCGGAAGGCTGGAAGGCTGAGTCAACCCTGAGCCGGTGAGACTTGAACAGCCGAACTGCAGAACTGCAGTCAGCTGAAGTAGCCTGCAGTGCTGCATTTAACCACTGCGCCACCTCGGCTTAGGATTGTGTTGGCTTTTTGGGCTGCTGCCACACACTGCTGACTCATATTTAACTAGTTGTCCACTAAGACTCCAAGATCCCTCCGATTGGTGACTAACAGTTTGAGACTATTCACTATTCTGGTTGCTTGCGACTAACAGATTCCTTCGCGTTGTGATCATTGGGGAAGAAAAACAAAATATGTCTGTTATGCGAATGGTGAAACTCTACAAGTTGGTCAATTCCTTATCCAGCAAAAGGCTGCCATTCTTACTGCCGCATATGGTAAAATGGCTCTGTAAGCTATCGATGATACATTTAACAATGCAGCCAGGCATAAAAAAAAGAGAGATCAACCAGGCGTCTCCTTTTGTGACAGTTCCAACAGTACCCAGAGCCTTCAAAAAATATGTTTTAAAGAAAACATTACAATTCATGCAGCACATGCTCCCATTTTTCTGTATCTCGGCTAATTGACATCTCAAAACTATAACTATACAGAAAAAGAGCTTGCAACCAGTCAGGGATTCTGTTAACCACCTTGGTTTTTATTATACTTTGTTTAAGGTCTGAATTTTTTTTAAAGCATTTATTAATCAAAGTGCATAGATCTGGGCATGGGAGAAAAATAACTAATAGTAGTGGAAGAGAAACTGAGGAAACTAATCAAGGAGAGAAGCAACTTAGAACTAAGGAGAAATTTCCTGACAGTTAGAACAAATTAATCAATGGAACAACTTGCCTCCAGAAGTTGTGAATTCTCCAACACTGGAAATTTTTATGATGATGTTGGACAACCATTTGTCTAAAGTTGTGTAGGGTTTCCCACCTAAGTAGGACTAGAAGACCTCCAAGAAGGGGTGGGATTCAGCCAGTTCGCACCTATTCGGGAGAACCAGTTGGTAACTTTCTAAGTAGTTCAGAGAACTGGTTGTTGGAAGAAATCTCCTTTTGTTTTTTTCCCCACTTTACAGGGCTAATCCTGTAAGGAAGGCAGGAAGGAAACATTCTGGTGCTGTTTCCAGCCTAATCTCTATTGCCCTGTTTACAGTGTCTCCAATTAACCCTTATTACATTGTAACAGCTAAGGTGAAGCGCCCATCGATGTGAATGACATTGAGTTGGCCATGCCCACCCTGTCTCATGACCACCAAGCCACAGCCACCCAGCTGGTCATTAGGGCAGAGAACTAGTTGTTAAATTATTTGAATCCCACCACTGCCTCCCAGGTCCCTTCCAACTTTTTTATTCTGTTCCTATTCTATTCCATTCCATTCCATTCCATTCTAAAAGTAAGCAATTCATCCAAGGAAAAGGAAGCAATTCTAAGAGAAAGAAGAAAAAGAGCAAGGAATATATTTGAAAGATGGATTAGCGAATGAACAAGAAAGAAAAAGTAGAGAAGAAGAATTATAGCAGAGATCAGTGTTCTGCTAAACTCAGTGGGATGTAGTTCTAAGAGGACTTTAGTATTTTTTAGTATTTTATTAATATTTATAGGACTGGACGTTACATTTAAATTTACAGGCAAAGAAATAAATTTGTCGGTGAATTTAAATTGAAAACGAAAATACTTTGTCGTGAAAGCGACTGCCTGTGAAGGGTCCTGGATTGGGGCCGAAAGGCGAAAGAGGAAGCAGTATGCTCCGTCCCATATTTGACTAGACCAAGTTGCCCCGATTGTCAGGTCTCACCGGAAAAACACAGAGGACTGAATGGTAATTTATTGATTTATTCAATTTATGGGGCCACCCATCTTAAGTGACTCTGGGTGGTGAGAATCATTCCACTGATTTTGACGCTTAGATCATCTGTTGCCGATTTATTGGCGGGTACCTGGAAATAGGATGAGTTGGAACTATAGATGGGACCCAGAATGAGTATAATCAATTACAAGTGGTGTGTTGGTGTAATTTCCTTATAAGGATCAGTTCCTTTTTTGGAGGAGGCTGAAAGTTTTGTAACATTGCTAATTAATTCATTTTTGAGAGGTTACTCATTAATTTTTTTTAAAAAGAACCAAATCGCTAAAAAATTTTTTTACAATCAGTAATATTGAAGCAGAAGATGGAAACTGTGGCTTTTCAAAGCAATAGCAATAGCAGTTAGACTTATATACCGCTTCATAGGGCTTTCAGCCCTCTCTAAGCGGTTTACAGAGTCAGCATATTGCCCCCAACAACAATCCGGGTCCTCATTTTACCCACCTCGGAAGGATGGAAGGCTGAGTCAACCCTGAGCCGGTGAGATTTGAACAGCCGAACTGCTGAACTGCAGTCAGCTGAAGTAGCCTGCAGTGCTGCATTTAAACACTGCGCCACCTCAGTTAGATGGGGGAAGACAGAATGAACAGCGCAGCTTCTGGTGATTTAAATATAAATCAACAACTTTCAAGTTTCCAAAACGGGCACATTGTTCATGCGAATCCATGAAACCGGACGATCAGGTTGGGATATTTCAATTGCTAGGAAGGCTGCAAATCTTAATGACCGTCTGAGCTAAACCAAGTCATCAGCTTAAGAAAGGCATGTGAACAAGGCATTGTGTATTTTTTAGGATGCAAGGCACTTGGCACCCAATCTCCTGGCCTGATGCATCACATGCTGGAAATGTTTGTTCTCAAATTCACCACAAATTCACCACGACAGGATTTCATTAGTTGAGGTTACTGGTGTCCCTAAATCTTCATACCACTCAATCCCATGTTTGTTTTCTCAGAAATTGATCCCATTGTATTTTAACAGGCACAATCTATAGCCATAAAGAATCCAATGACAAGTGATTTGGAAGCAAGTCTTCCCGAGTCCAGAAGACTTATTTTTAATCAAAACGGCAAAGGATTGTGTGCTGTCGGTTAAAATAACCGGAGCTATGGGTATGCCTCGACTTACAAACAATTGCTTGGTGACAATTTGAAGTTACAATGTCTTTGAAAAAAATGATTTATGACTATTTACAACCATTGCAGCATCTGCACTGTCACATAATCAGATTTGTGTTCTGACCCAGTTCCCCAAACATCACAAACCCTCTGTAGTTGAAGCAATGATTCCTTAATTAGGAGCGCCAGCACCCCCAGCAAAAAAGCTTCTCTTTTACCGCAGGCTAACAAGTCCATCCAGCAGGGAGATGAGCAGTGGTCTGCCACATCTATTTATCTCTGCCCCCTGACTTTTATCCCCAGAGCTAGGCTGAGACTTCGCTAGCAGTGGTCGCTTTTCCTTCCCAAGGACCGGCCCCTAGATTTCCACTGCTCTCCTCTCCTCTGCCTTCTATGCATCCACGCACCAGGCACTAGACCCAGCTGTTCCCCCTCTTCCTTATCAGCCACTTCCAGACCTTGGGACTGTTGACTCTTTATCTGAAGGCTGATGGATGGCCCATGATCTGCCTCTGTCTCTTACTGCCAGCTCCATTCCCTCTTCCCCTTCAGAGTTCTCAGGTTGCCTTGATGCTGACCATGACTCCCACACCACCACCTCCTCCTCCTCCTCCTCTTCCTCCTCTTCCTCCTCCTCCTCCTCCTCCTCCTCCTCCTCCTCCTCCTCTTCCTCCTCCTCTGATTCGTCTCCTGGAGGGGCTGGTGGCCAAAAGGCCACAGCCCTTTGGATATTTGGCAACTTATTCCTATTTATGATGGTTGCAGGGTCCCAGGGTCATCTTTTGCAACCTTCTGACAAGTCATATCCACTTGACAACCACTTAACAACCCAAATCTGGTTTGTCTATCACTTTGGAGTGCAGAATTCTGTACAACGATCCATGTTAGCTGATGGATCAAATGTGCTGAAGTAAGGGGCAAAAGCTACTTTGTTTCACATTTATCCATGGCAAAAAAATTAATTTCCTACATTCTTCCTATTTTGATGGACGAAGTACTATATTTTTCAGAGTATAAGACACACCTTCCCCCCCATAAAAGTGGGTGGAAATGTTGGTGCGTCTTATACACCGAATACAGCCAATTTTGGCCTTCCAAAACCCCACATCCACACCCCATTTTTGTGAAAAACAGGGGTGTTTTTGCCTTCTCCCAGTCCACAGTAGTACTCTGCAGGTTTCAGATGGGCTGGGGGGGGCAAAAATGCCCCCGTTTTTGTGAAAAATGGGTGGAAAATGGAATGGGGGTGTTTTTTCCTTCCCCCAGCCCTGTTGAAGCCTTCAGAGTGCTCCTGGGGGCCAAGGAGAACAAAAACGTTTTTTTTTCTTACTTACCTCTTCGAAATCATGGTGCGTCTTATAGTCCGAAAAATACAGTATTTGTGTATTGCTCTTTTGGAGTTCCTTTTCCCAAACTGTCTCAAAAAAGGAAGAGAGCAATGTTTGGTTTTGGGAAAGACAAGCGGAATACAGAAGACATGGAACGTCAAAATTCATAATCCATGGATTATATAGGAATCACTGCCAATTATTCCCAGATGGAAGAAACTTAAGTCCATCTCGGCGTATTAATATATTGGCATTAATTAAGCAGTACCATTTCAGTAAATGATGCTTTGAAGGGTTTTGCATTTAAAAAGAAAAAAACAAGTCCCTGATCTCGAGAAGCTCACAATATGGATATCATTCAAAACAACAAGATAAAATTCTTGTTTGTTTTGTTTAAATCACCAAACGGCACAGATCCATTCCATGCAGTCCTTTTTTGAAATTATTTTTTCAGCCCCCCCCCCCCCCCAGCTTAATTTCAGGTGGCTTGGAATGATGTGCTTAAAAAGTTGCCAGATGTAAATGGGTCACTGTTTTCATATCTTAAACATCTGTTGTTTATACCCAAGAAAGCACGCCGGGCACGTGGGGAAGGAAATTAATTCCCCAATTGCTGTCAAGTGAGTTAGGAAACAGCAATAAACAGCTTACTGTAGAGCTGCTAGCTGCAATAAAATGCTTGTCAATAAAACATAGCTGATACAGGTTTTGAAGGGTCAAAAAAAAAATGAAAAGTAAAACCTGAAATGGTAACCAGTAGAGATCTGATTCCTGAATCCCAGAAACCCATTTCTGCTGAGCTCAGGAATCTTATTTTCCCTGTGTCCCAGAACAGAAACAGAAAACAGAATAACAGAGTTGGAAGGGACCTTGGAGGTCTTCTAGTCCAACCCCCTGCTTAGGCAGGAAACTCTACACCACTTCAGACAAATGGTTATCTAATCTCTTCTTTAAAACCTCCAGTGTTGGAGTATTCACAACTTCTGGAGGCAAGTTGATTTAATTGTTCGCACTGTCAGGAAATTTATCCTTAGTTCCAGGTTGATTCTCTCTTTGATTAGTTTCCACCAATTGCTTCTTGTCCTGCCCTCAGGTGCTTTGGAGAATAGCTTGACTCCCT
This sequence comes from Thamnophis sirtalis, assembly GCF_051295495.1. Classification (NCBI taxonomy): domain Eukaryota; kingdom Metazoa; phylum Chordata; class Lepidosauria; order Squamata; family Natricidae; genus Thamnophis; species Thamnophis sirtalis. The sequence goes on from NW_028261392.1 coordinate 9,456,035, forward strand.
TTTCTTTGTGGCAACCCCTGAGATATTGGAAGACTCTGGAACGAGCTCCCCGTTGAAATCCGGACCCTTACTACCCTCCCAGCCTTCCGTAAAGCTACTAAGTCCTGGCTGTTCCAGCAGGCTGGGGGCTGTTGAAGTATCCAGCCCCACTTCATCTGTGAATGTTGTCGTATTTTAAATTGTTGTATTGTCTTGTATTGTCTTATTTATCCCCTTTCCCTGTTTTATTGTAAGCCACCCGGAGTCCTTTGGGAGTGGGCGGCATACAAAACCAATAAATGAAATGAAATGAAATGAAAGAAATGAAATGAAATGAAATGAAGACTGCTATCATATCTCCCCTGGTCCTTCTTTTCATCAAACTAGACATACCCAGTTTCTGCAGCCATTCTTTATATTTTTAGCCTCCAGTCCCCTAATCCTCTTTGTTGCTCTTCTCTGCACTCTTTCTGGAGTTTCCACATCTTTATTTTTATATCATGGCAACCAACACTGGATGCCGTATTCCAAGTATGACCAGAAGTGATACAGTGTATGTATGTATCACCTGTGTGGTACAGTTTAAGAAGGTTTCATGCATCTGGGTAGGAAAACAGAGCTTCACGAGTCATGTACACATTCTTGTTATACACCCATTCTTGCAAGTATGCACGCAAATGCACAAGCCAGTGATGTGCAGTCAGGGGAGGCAGGGGAGGTAGAGCCTCACCACTATCATCATGAAAAGAAAAGAAAAAGAAAGAAGGAAACTTATTTCGCAAAGGAGAAAAACAAATGCTGTCGCTTTAAATCGGAACTGAGCATGTCTGGCTGTGGAATTCTGGGAGTTGTGGTCCACAAGTCTAAAAAAATTTGAAACCCACCACTGTGTCAGTGCCTCACCAGCCATAAACCTCACCGCACGTCACTGGCACAAGCACACCACCAAGTCTTATTTATGAAAGTAATGAGGAGCAGAAAAGCATCTCGGGAGCTTTAACTAACTGGGGATTCTGTGTACATAAAAGGAAGAGAGAAAGCTTTATTTTTAGCTTTAGTGTTGCTTGAGAATTGTATTATTGCTTAAGGTTATATTCGGATTTCTATTAGAGACCCCTATTTTCCCAGGCTTTTTCACTTTCACATATACCAGAACATCTTTTCAGCTGAGGGTTTTCCACGCTTGGCCTCCTTCCCAAGATGAATATCTTGAGACAGTTGAACAAAAGCTCCCCATATACTTTTTATTTCTTCTTATATAAGGTAGCCAAAAATGCCCTGCATTTGCACTGTCTTTCCACGGGCCTATTGCTAAGGATCGGTGCATCTATCTGTATCTATCATTTTATCTTCTCTGGGAAAGATCCTTGCTCAACTCTGATCTTCCCCAACGGGCAAACAAAACCCCAAATCAAAAGATTTCAACAAATGGCAAACTTCACTGTCCCTGTTTAGCTTCTTACACCACAGCTTCCCATAACTGTTCCTGCAGCCAAGAAAACTACGATTATGGGAGGTTTAACAGCTTTGGTAGTGTCCTTTTTATCAGCTGTTATCATAAATGCAAACAAATAAATCACGGACAACAAGCCACTCGAGAGAAAGGTTGCTTCTTCGTAGTGCAGTTAAACCACAACACTGCTTTCCTGCTGCAATTTTATGAAACACTCAAGGGAACCGACCATTTATATATCTCTGTGTTGTTATTATTATTATTTAAAAGACTTCCCGGGCTGGATTTTTAACAGCAGATGAACTGCACTGAATGATTCCGTTGGTCCATAAAAGTAATCAGAAATGAATTAATACACTTGGTAAGAATTGCAGCTCTTTGCTGGAAAATATTGACTCAAAACTGAAGGAAGCCATTGCGTCGCCAGAAGTTTCAGCTGATGAGGTCAAATTTTGAGGACATAACTTTGGTCGCAACCTGATTTGATCGTGACCCGAACCTAACCAAAATTAATGCAGCAGCCACACGTGGGACGCTGTTGTTTATAAACAAACAACAGGAAATGTGGCACTTACCCCCCCAAAAAAACCAACAACAACACCTGATTTGGTCCTGGTCAGAAGCATTCGTGGCCAGAAGTTCTACTGTAAATGGAAATCCTTCAAGACTGCAAGAGAAGGCTGTGCCGATGTTACTCTTTATTCTCAAGGATTGACCACACCGGTGAGAAAAAAACTGAAGACCATTCAAACCATTTTTGCATTTTTGTGGGATCTGATCATGGTTCGCTCATGCACACGCATGAAACCCAGCAGGCCCTTGTTCTAAAAATGGCTCATCTTTATTTGCTATCTTGCAAGATTTTAGAAAGCTGTTTTTCTCCTTTTCTTTTTTTTCCCTGTGAGTCAGATCTAATCCCAGCCTAGCATTCCCTCCCCCCCCCACCTCCCTGTTTCTTTTTTTTTCTTTCTTTCTTGGCAACAGCAATCAAACCATAAAAGGTATTTCGTGCTGTTCGGAGAAGCTGAGCAATGCTTCTACTCCACTTTAATGTTTTCCTTACAGACTGTCTCTCAAGGGAAAGACGCTGTCCTACATGCTGGCAAGTAGAAATAGCTTAATGTTCAACCAGATTCAATATAGGGTACTTTTTTTTTCTGGCAATCGTCCATTCCCCCATCAGAACAGTGCAGCGTCTGATACCCAATGGCCATGTCTGAACCTATAACAAAACCAATTCTTTTTCTATGAGTCTCAAAAAGTCACTGTTCCTCCTTCTCTCTTTTCTGGTGGAGACTCAAGGCAAGCTTCGCCTTCAACGAATCACCATTTCTTATTTTATCTGAGAGTGGGGGGGAATACAATTTGAACACAGTTGGCTCCAACGAGCCAGCTTCTTAATGTGATTGTCAATCCAGACTGGCTTATGTATGCCAATTAAAAACTACCCACGTTTCCTAATTCAGACAAAAACCTCCATAGGAGTCCATTCCCCTCCTTGCAGTCACGTTGGAAAACAAAGAGGGATGCTGTCCAGAATATTAAGCTAGGTTGCCCCGTTTTGTCTGAACCGAGCCATTCTTTCTTGTAAAAAAAAATAAAATAAGGAGTCTGGTAGGATTGTGCTATCTAAGAAAATCACGCTGTCCTTCACTTCCTATTTTACTCAAAGCATCTGCCTTCTCGTGCCTGCCAAAAGAATCACTTGCAATTTCCATTTTGGCATGTGCCATGGAATTGACACAGCTACCCAATCTTCAACATTTAGAAATGTTTTCAGGATTAGCGTTTAGGCTACCTTATTTCAGGCACTCCAATACAACTTTCTTTATTATTATTAATAATAATAATAATAATTCCACCAATGTCTGTATGACATTCTTCTCTATGTCCTTCCTTTGCTAGCCTATCTGAATCTGCAGAATCTGAGATATTATTCTGGTGACTATTATATACTCATAAAGAACATACACAGTGCAATATTACATGATTTATTTTAAGCTCTAGCAAATATTAGGATAAGTCAATTATTGCCTCCCAATCCCTTCAGCCCATGTTGTCTTAGATTCTTGATCTTTGGTTAAGTGTCTTTTAACATCAAAAACAATCTGGCGAATGACCAATAAAGACACAAGAGTAAAGAAGAAGAATCTGTGTTGTTTGCTTAAAAGAGTGTGAGGTGTGTGTGTTTTTTTAAAGAGTTTTCAACAGTACCATACTTCCCACGGCATATGAAAAAGGCTCAAAGGAGCCAAATAAAATTGTCTGATAAACTATGCAGAGTTTTCATTTTTAAAACAATGTTATGAAATGTAACCTACTGATTCTCTGGTAGCTCAGTTATTAAAAGAAGCAAGTTACCTAAAGATTTGATGTGATATTAACACACAGTGCATAGTAAGTAGTGTTGGCTTCACCTTAGTTCCCACTCATTCAGGTGTCCGATTTAGCAAAGGAATGACCGAAACAGCATAATTCTCCCCACCAATTCCCATGTATCCATCACCATCCTCCAAATTATCAGTACCCCTTATCTATTTTGATTTATTGGGCTGGGATTATTCCACTGCAGAAGCCCCATTGCTCTAAATAAGTACAATGCCAAATCACTTCCTTAAGGAAAAGAAAATAGAATGTGCTATTACTCTATTTTCTGACTCTATCCTCAAGTCAGTTTTCTCACCAGATATATTTTTTTAAAGTCACTATTTTTACACCTTGGTGCTAAACACATTTACTTGCAAATAGGTTCTGTTGATGTCAACAGAATATAGTTCCAGGAATGAGTGTTTATTTAATCGCAAATGTCTTTAACATGTGCGGGACTAAAAAGCATAACAATGAATCAGTTTCTTCTCCCACACAGTCTGACATCAGTGGTGTCAGCAAGACATATCATCCATGCAAACCTGAAAACTTCAGATGTCTCTTTTTTTCAAACCAAGCCTTGAAACAGGGAAGCAAAATTCACTCTTGGCAGCTCATGAGCAACTGAACAGATTCGACTTTCTGAACGTTGCAAATTCACCTAACCCTAACTGGAGATGTCTTCCCCATTGCTTAGTACAAGAATGATTGTTTTGCTTCAACTGGAGAGAAAAAAATATATATACAGGCTTCTTATGGGTCCCCCTTTATTTGGAACCAGGAACATGCAACAATTCTGTGCTGTTTATTACAAAGCTTGCTATCCGGTTGAGAAATGGGAGGAGAGACAGTTCTTGGTGGAACTCGAACATATCAAAACACTTCTAAAAAATAATAATCCAGCTATGCTATACAAATTCTAGAACTGCCTCTTGAAAAGCAGGAGTTCAGAAGTTATCCACAAAAACCTTGTTTCTCAAGATCTGGCCCTATTGAGTGCTGATACATACATGCTCTTCCGGGGAATTTCTTACGGAGTTGTGATGTTAATCCCTTACGGACTTCTTGGAGAGAAAAAAAAAACACATTAAAACCCAACCCTGTAAAAAGACCAGACAACAAACTGGGGCCTGGTATCTGATAAACAACATAGAAGGAATCAGAGGGAGGAATAATGCTCTGTTCTCAGGGTGGCTAGTTATGCAGATGTTGCCAGATGCACTTCCTCGCCATCTCAGCCCTGTGTTAAAGTCGGCAGAATTACCCAATGTATGCTGTTACTTTGATAACACTGTTATCAAGCCCATCGTAGGAGAAGGATTGAATTTCATCTCCAATCCCTTTTAACAAGGCCACCCAGTCTACTTCCACAACATCATCTCTGCAGGGGTCAAAACATATGGCACCTTGTTTTAGAATTCTGGTCCAAAATTCCAGAAGTGTTTTGGGAAATGCTAGCATGCAAATTTTGGGAATGGCTCAAGCTAGAAAATGGCCACTTTCCATCCCAGGGGAGGCACCAAAGCCTCTTCTAATGGGCCTTGCCTTACTCCGTGGACCCATCAGCCACAGCAAATCTGCACCACCACTTAAGAAAACATGAGTTGGGCAGCTAAACCTTTGAACGAGTGATGCAATGCAATTTAAGCACTCAAGGCCTCCAGAAAGCATGCCAGCTTAACTCCCGGTCCCTTCAGCGTCACTGTTATTAAATAAAGGATTTCTTTGGGTTTCTGTACCAGCCTGAACCATCCCTCCCCCTCCCCCCCAAAAAATCCTGAACTGCTGCACGATTGGCAGCCAGCCAGCTCAGCCAACACAGTCCCGTAGCGCCATCTAGAGGTGCATTCCCGCATTCTAATTTTGTGGCGAAAGACAAGCAACCAATGAAATGAATTAAGACAGCACTGCATTTAAATCTTTATTAGCCAGGAATTTGACCTAGATCATCATTGCAATAAGAAGAATCCCCCCAACAACCCCTAATACTGGATTTTGGATGAAATATGAAGTTCCTTGACCTAATTTTTATTTTTTTTGTTTAAATGCCAGGCTTCATAGCTTTAAAATGACTCATGAAAACTCCCTTATGGGAGAATGTATTTGCAATGGAGTGAATTCTTCCCCCACCTGCATAATAATTCATGGTGACTTTTTATTTTTATTTTTCCTCAATTATAAACAAATGCATTCCTCTTGAATGTGTACTTTGGCCATTTCAAGCAGGTAGATGAAACAAAAAAAAACAAAAGCACACGCAAATAAAATGCCACTTTCTTCTTCTTCTTCTTCCTGAACAGACACACAGCTGTACTGCTATACCACTGAAACCATTGCCATTCCGAACAGAGGGACAGGTTCTCGCAGCTTAATTGTCTCCTACCCAACAAACGCAGTTGCAACACAACCTTTGAGCCTCGGGTAAAGACCAAATTTCAGGCTCCTGAAAACGGCAACGTAACAAATAGTTCCAGATCAGCGGGGGAAATAAACAGGGAGGGAGGAGACTGTCAAACCAGCCTCCTGTGAAAATACAACTTTTCTTCCATTGGAAATTAAGATATTTAACCCTGAAACATTTTGGTCCATCTAATATATATATATATATATTTTTCCCCGCCTGGTCTGAATCTGGCAGAATAAGCCCCATTCTTAATCTTCAGTAATGCCCTACCCTGATTATGTTTTTGACCAAAAACAAAACCCCATGACACCATCGCTTCTAAGCACTAGTCCTTGTACTTGTGTGCATCTCTGTTGGTGAATGGGTGTGAGTGAGTGCGTGCGTGCCACTTGTCCTAAAAGCAAAGCCCAAAAAAATAGAAAAAGAAAATTGGTACCGTATCGCTTTGGGAAATCACGTTTTTCATTTATACCAATGCATAGTCCTGGGAGATGAGACACCCTTTCTCTCTCTCTCTCTCCTTAGTAAAAAGCTAAGCTAAAGTTATCCCGACGGCCAAGAATTCCTCCTGGCACTTTAATACTGGTTGAGTGGGCACTTGTATGCAGTACTTATAGACCAGTAAAAGTGCTCGTTTACCTGTCTGGTGTGTAAGGGGCCTTTAGTCTTGAAGCCTCCTTGCGAACTGCACTCTGAGGCACTGAAGTGGTCTGAACTAGTGGAAGAGCGCTTGGAGAGGGTGTCACACCCTCCAACAAAGGTGTTGTCCAAGGGCAGCTCCTGAATCACGTGGTGCTTTTTCACCGAGATGGGCGTGTCCGGCTTCAGGTGGAAAGCAGACTGAGGAGAGGCAGATTTGTAATGCTTAGCGAGATCAGGGCTGTTAGGCTTAAAGGTGGTGGGTGGTGCAGTGCCCCAGTCAAACCGTCCTATACTCTGCTCCTCCAGCTCAGCTGGAAGGCTAATGGTCCCGTTGATAGGTTCGTGAACAGCATCCTCTGGCTTCGACTCCTCGATGGTCACAAAATTCAACAGGGAGCTCTTAGGGGATTTCCTTTTCTTCCGCTTCTTCTTCTTGTTCTGCTTGTTCTCCTGGTTGGGGGACATCCACTCGGCCCCTTGCTTGCTTCTCTGGGCCGCTTTGAACCTGGAGGCGTGGCGACAACGGACCAGCACGGTGACGAAAATGACCACGATGACCACCATGGCCCCTGCCACGATGGCGATCATGATGGTAAGGTAGTCCTCGTTTTGGTAGGGCTGGCTGCTGTCCCCAATATTCCTATCCAAAGGAGTCTCCATAGTCCTGCGGATCAGGTCATAAATATAAGAGGCGTTTCCCGCAGTGTCGTTGACGTACAGAAACACAAGGACAAGGGTGTGCAAGGATTTAGGGTAGCCCAGATCGCTAATGTTGACTACCAACCGATGCAAGCCTACATCGGTCGGGATGGGCTTCTCTTCCAAGGTGATGTTCCCAGTCACGGGATCAATACGGAACAAGCCTTTGTTGTTTCCGCTGACTATTGTGTATTTCAGCTCGGCATTCATTCCTGTGTCAATGTCAACAGCAAACACTTCCGCTACCACCGATCCCGGGATAGCGGAGAGAGGTACCAGCTTAAAAGACGTGTTGGAAGGGGGATAGATGACCACGGGGCTGTTGTCATTCACATCCATCACGTTGATGGTGACCTTAGCGGTAGAAGAGCACGGTGGCTGCCCCCCATCGATAGCCTTGACATCAAAGGTGTAGGAACTTTGCTGCTCGCGGTCGAAAGACACGTTAGACTTTATAACTCCAGAGTAAGGATCCAGAACAAAGTTCTCATTGTCGTTCAATATGGAGAGCGTCACAGCTTTATTCTCGCCCGCATCTGCGTCCGTCACTGTGATCACTCCTACAGTACTATACTTTGGTAAGTTCTCTGACACAAAAAACTGAAAATGGTTATGCGTGAATTTTGGACTGTTGTCATTCTCGTCGAGCACAGTAACGATCACAGCTGCTTGACTCTGCAAGGGAGGAGTGCCATTGTCTCTGGCCGTGACTGTAAAAATGAACCTCTCCTGTTCTTCTCGGTCAAACACCCGGGAAGCTGTCAAGACCCCTGTCTTACGGTCCAGATCGAAAAAGGAGGCATTGGGGCCAAGCTGATACACAATGTCTGCGTTCTTACCACTGTCCTCATCGGTGGCGCTAATAGTGGTTAGGTAGAGACCCCGCCGGTTGTTTTCAGAAACGGACAGCTCAATAACGGGCTGGCTAAAGATGGGAGGGTTGTCATTTTCATCCTCCAATTTGACTCTGACCAGGGCTGTCTGGTTCAAACTGGGCTTGCCCGAGTCAGAGGCCACTATTTTAAAGCTGAATTCTTTGGTGCCCTCATAGTCCAGCAAGGAAGAGGTCTCTAACAAGTACTGGTTGTCATAAACGGCCTTCAAGTGAAACGGCACCTCTCTTTCAATGAAACAGATGACTTTGCCATTCACGTCCGTGTCCTTGTCTGAGACGGTGATCAGCGCAATCTTGGTATTGATAGGATCTTTCTCAGATAAGTACACGGTGCCGTTGATGGGGCTGATGATGTACCTGAGGTCTATATTAGGAGGGTTATCATTAACATCAGTCACATTGATGGTAACGGTGGCCCGGGCGGGAGTTGAGCTACCGTCACTGGCCAGGACTGTCACCTTGTGGATGGCAGTCTCTTCTCGATCTAAAGCCCTCTGGACCGTGATCAGCCCAGTGGTGTTGTTTAAAGCAAAGAGTCGTTTCGTTGCCGGAGCAACCTGGGCCCCAAAAATATATCTGATTTCTGCATTGCTGCCCACATCTGCATCAGTGGCATGGAGCTGGAGGACAGAGGTCCCTACCGGGGCATTCTCAGGTATGTGGACTTCCACCTGGCTCTCTTTAAAAACTGGCCTGTTGTCATTGACATCACTTACTGTGACCTGGAGGATGGCTGTGCTGGATTTCTGGGGTGTTCCTCCATCCTCCACCTTGATTTTCATCACATAGGTGTCTTTCTGCTCCCGGTCCAGGTTTTGCTGCACGATCAACTGAGGCCACTTCTCCCCTTCCGGCGTTTCCACTATATCCAACCCAAAGACGCTTTGCCCATTCAGAAGTTCGTAATGCTGGACGCCGTTGAAACCCGTGTCGGGATCTGTGGCGGAAGGGATGGGGAAGCGGCTGTTGATCAGCGTGTTTTCGGGGATGGAGATGTTGATGACCGGGGAGGGGAACATGGGGGCATTGTCGTTGGTGTCCTTCACGATGATTTTGATCTTGATCAGCCTGAAGAAATCATTGGGCAAGATCACCACCTCCAGTTCGAAGAAGCACTCGTTCTCTTCCGCGTAAGCAGCCCCAGCGCAGAGTCTCTCCCGGTCGATGCGGTTGGAGGTGGTGAAGATCTCCCCCGTGGTGCTGGAGACTTTCACCAAAGGGGCATCTCCCGCTTTGGAGACCAGCCGGTAAACCAGGCTAGAGCTGGTCCCCGTGGCAGCATTGATGTGAGAAATGTTCAGATCCTTTGGTATGTTCCCAATGGGCACGTTTTCGGGCAGCTCCTCCCGGATGGTGTAAATAAGTTCTTGAGCGACAGCCGAATCCAGTCGCAAGCAGGCAATCAGAGCAGCCAACAGGTAAAAATCTCTCAGGTCCATGATAATCTGTTTATAGATCCTTCTTCAGGGTTTTAAGGTTCCAAGATGTCCAGAAAGGAAAGCTGGCTTCTTTGCCAAAAGGAAAACCGTGGCCGGCTGCATCACATCCAAAGCTCTGACTTCCCGACAGTCCCTGCCAACAAACACAAGGACAACAACGTTTTGTAAAGAAGGGTTGGTTTTAAAAAACGGTATCAGACACACACACACACACACACACACACACACGCAACAGAGGAACACTGCCACCTGCTTCCATGTCTTGCTTTCTTGCTTGTGTATGTGTGCGTGCGTGAGAGTAATTCCCGCTTCATGAATGCACCAATATACCGCCACTAGCGCTGAGTGCACACTGAGAATGAAATTAACTAGTTACAAGATTGAGTCGAGGGGTAGTGTGGGGGGGGGGGGGAGAGACGCAGATGCAATTCACACTGACACACACAGACACTCTCTCTCTCTCTCTCTCTCTCTCTCTCTCTCTCTCTCTCTCTCTCTCTCTCTCTCACACACACACACACACACACACACACACACACACACACACACACAGAAAGCCAGGCACACTTGCTCCAATCAGCCCACAGACCCCCAAGTAGAATTTGCTCCGCTATTTCACCTGCCCTCCCCCTTTCGATTGGAGGCAAGTTAAAAAATAAAAAAGGAAGGGAGGGGGGAAGGAGCCCGAGCTTTTTGGAAGCATGTTTTCATGGCCCCCACCTTCCCACCCCCACCCCCAAACCCCAATTAAATTACCTAGCCTGGTTGTGTTGCCTTTGATAGTCTGATGCAAGGAGATGGACTCAGCTGCAGAAGGAGCTTTCCAGACAGAGCAGGGTCTGCAGCCTTTAAAGCCTTTAAAGGCTGTTTGCTGGCGACTTCCTAATCTTCTTTTTTTTTTTAATCTAAAGGAGGGAAGCCAAAGGACTTCTCCTACCTCCCCCCCTCCTCACCTCAGGCAAGCCAAACCTCACCTTCTCCAGATGTGGCAGCCTAATAGTTGGGGGGGGAGCGAAAAAGGGGGCTGAGCTTTCTCCATCCTCAAATCTCCCCCCATCCCCATGCAACTTCCAAATAAACAGAGAAGATGGGGCTAGGAAGGGGGTCTGGGAAGCAACTGGGCAGCAGCCCAACAGCTGTTTACCAAGGCAGAGGCAGAAACGGGGAGGGGGAGAGGGCTCTCCTGGCGTCGGGTGGCAGAGCCCCTCGGATGCCCTTCCGCTGGGCATCTTAGCCAAGCCGCCGCTGCCAGGCATATAAATACCGCAGCTCTGGAAAGGCTGCTGGGTCAGACCCCCGGAGCTGAGGGAGCGACTGACGGGCAGAGCTGGGGGGCGCCCCTATAGATTGGGGGAGCGGACGAAAGTGGGGAGAAGAGGAAGAGTTTGACCAGAGCTCGCATCTGCATTAAAAAGCACAGCGGCAATGCCAGCGCTCTCCTAACCTTACCTTGACGCAGGCAAAAATAAAATAAAATAAAAAATACAGGGGAAGGGGATGTTGGCACCTTCTCTTCATCTCCTCACCCTCACCAGACAAGAGGGGGGGAAATTCATCCCTCTCTCCCTCTCCCTGCGATCCTGGCTCTCATTTGCACCCTCCAGCCCCGTTCCCAGAGCTTGCAACTTTGCACTTACGTTTGCCGCTGCTCTTCCAACTGCTGGAAGCCAAGCGGGGAGCCGGGCGGCCGTCGTCGTCGTCCTCCTTCTCCTCTTCCTTCTCCTTCTTCGTTTGCTTCTTCCCCAGCCCTCCAGCAGCTCATTCGGGGAAGCCCCGAGTCGGCGAAGCGAGAGAAATCAGCGAGCGGCGCCGGGAAAGGCCGGCGAGGCTTCCCGGAGCCCGAGGATGGAGCCCGGCGGTGGCAAATCCGTAAGTCCCGCGAAGAAAATCCCCGCTCCGTCCGGCTTAGGCGTCGTCATCCTCCTTTTTTCCCTTCCTTCCTTCTTCTCTTTCCTTCCTTCCTTCTCGCCTGCCTGGCTGGAGAGAGAGAGATGCTCCGAGTGGGGCTTGGTCCTGGGGTTGTTTTTTTTTAGTGGGGGGGGGGGTCCTCTGGCGGTCGGGTCGGTTCAAGCCCCTCGAGGCAGCCAGCCCGCCCGCCGGCCAGCCCGGGGCTCTTCTCTGCCTCTCAGCTCTGAGGCTCGCCACCACCGTCCGCGACGGTTCTCCATGCCGCACTCATCGGCGGGAGCTCCCACAGCCTTCTCCGGAGACCCAACTTCGCCCAGGAGGGTCCAGAGGTTCAGAGCCCCCCCAAGCCGCTTTCGCTGCCCTCTCTTGCCGCCTCGTCCCTCGCCTGCCCGGAGAAAGCCCGTCCAAGGTGCCTCCCGGTCGTTGGCTCGCCTCGGTGGCTCCGCGCTCCCGGCTCGTCTCTCTCTTCGCCTGCTTCTCTCCGAACTGGCTTTCTTGATATAACTCTCGCTAAGCCCAGAGGGTGGGCGTGAACGGGGAGATGCCACGCCCCCGCCTGGCCGCGGGTTGGACGGACGGGCGAGGGGGCGGCCGCGGGGGGGAGGTACGGGGGGGGCTGCTCAACGGCCCGCCCATAGGACCGAAAGGCGCGTCGGTCAGGGCCTGGAGGCGGCCGAGCGGCGAGCGCTTTGCTCGCCGCGGTGCTGAATGGCTAAAGGAGGCGGCTGCTGCGGTAGCGACGGAGGAGGAGGAAAAGAGGGGGGGGCGAGAGGGAGAGATGGAAGAGGAGGAGGAAAAAGGGGGAGCGAGGAGGGGAAGATATGGAAGAGGAAAAGGGGAGGGAGGGGAGGAGGAGAGGTGGAAGAGGAGGAGGGGGAGGAAAAGGGAGAGAGGAGGAGGGGAGGGAAAAGGGGGAGGGGAGGAGGAAAAGGAGGAGGAGGAAGAGGGGGAGAGGAGGAGGAGGAGGAGGAGGAAAAGGGAAGGGGCAGAGATGGAAAAGGAGGAGGAGGAAAAGGGAGGAGGAGTGGGAGATGAAGAAGAGGAGGAAAGGGGGAGGAGGAGTGGGCGATGAGGAGGATCAGGAGGAAGAGGAGGAGGAGGAAAAAGGGGGAGGAGGTAGATTTGGGTTTCAGCCGTCTGGATCACCTCGATGCAGCTCGGGAATCTCTTTTCGCGCCCCCCCCCGCTCCCAACTCCCGCGCTTGGCTTCGGTCCGCGAATTGTTCAGCCGGCTTCCCTTTTCCGGAGAGGCGAGAGCTTTCCTGAGCATGCGAAGAGCGCCTCGTCCCTCAAGCGCAACCGCCGGACTTTTTGAGCAGAGATGCGGCAGCCCCTTGGAGGAGGCAGCAAGCCGAACGGAGCGCAGGACGCGCGCCCGGAGGAGCCCGGCCGTAGGCGGCAGATGCGTCTCTTTGCGGCTGCCTCCTCACCTCCCTCCCTCCCTCCCCCCCCCCGTGGTGCCAGCTTCTCGGGATTGGGAACTTGGGTCCGTTCGGTTCCTGGGAAGGAAGAGGGAGACCCCCCTCCCTCCATTGACTTGCGGGGTGGTGCGGGAGAAGGATCAACAGCCTCGGGATGGACTCAATGTGTGGAAGAGATGCTGATTTGGTCTCTTCCCCACCGCGGCGGCTGTTCTTGACTCAGCCGAAGGAAGGAGCTCCGAAGAGCTGCCCCCCCCCCTCAAAGGCCCTCAAGGAAAAGGGGAATCCGTGGCTTTCCAATTATGGGTCTTCTTGGGTCACCCCTCCTTCCCTAGGGGGACAGTAAGGCACCTGTTTGCAAAGCAGCAGAAGCCAAGAGAGAGCAGGGAAGAGCAAACGGTGAGGTAAGGTAGTCCTTTGTTCCCAGAGTGTCACTGTTGACTCTCTCTCCACTGAGAGGTCTCCAAGGGGAATGCAACTAGCAATTAGTTGCTTTCCAACCTCACATCACAGGCTCCTTGGGGCATCCAGGACACTGAGAATCAACCCCGGGAAGCACCAGGAAGCCAGCATCATTCAACTCCTTCATAGATAAGAATGGTAATCAGGCTGCAAACTGGAGACCAGGATTATTGGGGTTGCTTCAGGACCACCCCTCTTTTAAGCCAGCAATGCAAGTTTCTTGACCCATTCAGGTTCAACCCGTTCAACCAATCAGAGCAACCAAGAGCAAAGTGAGACTGTAAACAGAGCAGTATTTCCTAAATTGTGACAAGAGTTTAATCAATAATATTTCAGTTGATTTTCTGATCTGGCCGCAATTCTCCCTCGTTGAGGTTCTGTGGCTCCTAATAATTTGGTGTTTCTGGTTTGAGCAAGTTTGGCAGTGTGGCAGCTGGCTGACTAAAGATATTTAGTCACAGGTAACTTGTTGAGTGGCAGCAACAGGTGAAAAGGTGAAAAAAAGTCAGTGACAAATCCTTTGGCCCCATTTCCATATATGTTATTGTAAAAATAACATTTAAAAAAAAACACAATAGAAATAGTAACAAACCAGTACATAGGGAAAAAGGAAATGAAGTGGGAGGCAAGAGGATAGAGGAAGGGAAAGGAAGATAGAAGAAGGAAAGGAAGATGGCATAAAGGAAAGGAAAGAGAAGAAGGAATGGAAAGGAAAGTTAGATAGAAGAAGGAAAGGAGAGGAAAAGAAAGGAAGTTACAAGAAGGAAAGGAAAGGAAGAAAGAAGAAAGAAAGGAAAGGAAGACAGAAGAGAGAATGGAAAGGATTGGATAGGAAAGGAAGATAGAAGAAGGAAAGGAAGAAAGAAGAAAGGAAGGAAAGGAAGACAGAAGAGAGAATGGAAAGGATAGGAAAGGAAGATAGAAGAAGAAACAAAAAGGAAAGGAATGGAAAGGAAAGGAAACTAAGATGGAAGAAGGAAAGGAAAGGAAAAATAAAAGAAAGGAAGATAGAAAAAAAGGAAAGAAAGGAAAAGGAGAAGGAAAAGGAGAAGGAAAAGAAATGATTATAAGGAAGCAACTTCTGATCTTCTTGACATGTATGTGTCTCCCCCTAAAGTTATACATAAATCCCTTTCATCCATAAAGTACCCTTTCCAATTTTCAAACCCAAAAATCACACATTCATTTTTGTTTCTTTTTTTCAGCAAGAAGTCCATGCCACAAGTACAACTGATAAATATAGACGTAGATTGTTCCCTAATCAAACCAGTCGACTCTGCTAGGGGTTCACCAACCATTCCTCCGTTGTGCTATTTCAAAGTCTTCCCATTTTCATGCCGCTTAACACCCCCCCCCCCCAAAAAAAAGGCATGTGGAATAACCACAAAGTCAGCGAGGGTGGGTCCGTCTCTTTGATGGAAACCTAACCGGAGGTTCTCCCTTAAGGGACAGCTATAATCAAGTGCTTCTCCAAGGAGGCCGAATAGAAGCTTCTGAATAAGGAGATCCCTCATTCACAACGGAGTTTTGCTGCCCCCCTCACTTCAGAAAGAAATGTCTTAGAAGAACTGAGTCTACCCTGAAAAGCTTTTGACTCTCATATGTGTTCATGAGTACTCTACTGACTGAACAGGGCATTTAAACATATAAAACCAAGGGTGTCAAACTCAATTTCATTTAGGGCCACATCAGGATTGGGTTTGACTTTTGGGGGGCTGGCATGGGGTGGCCAGCTTGATGTCACTCATGTCAGGAGTGCCTGTGGTTGCCCTAAGTGCTCTGTCAGCGAAAACTGGCTCCCGACCTCCGTTTGGGCTGCAACGGCCTCCTGCAGCCCTCTGCCAGTGAAAATGGCCCTCGGGACAGCCTTCCGTAGCTCCGTTTCGTTGGCAGAGGCACCGTGGGATGATCCTTTGCTGTTTCCAGGGCAGCCCCTCAAGCCAGTTCTAAGCACCCCGTGCCTTGAGTTTGACACCCTGATTTATCTTTTGATGAAAAGAAGGACTAGGGAGACATGATAGCAGTCTTCCAATATCTCAGGGGCTGCCACAAAGAAAAGGGAGTCAAGCTATTTCCAAAGCACCTGAGGGTAGAACAAGAAGCAACGGGTGGAAACTAATCAAGGAGAGAAGCTCAAATGAGAGATATAAACGAGACTGGAAAAAATGGATTGACTATATACAAAATAAATACGGGACTAAGAAATTCCAGTTAGCCTATGCTTAAGATCAGAAATGATTTAATTGTTTAAAGTTAGTTCAGTAAGAAGAAGCTAAGGTCAATCTAGAATGTCATTAATTTCTTTATTTCTTTTTTCTCAATAGATTTTAGACTGTGTTAGTTAAAATTCTATACCGTGTACGGGTTCTGGGAAGTCGGGGGGGGGGGAAAGGAGGAGGGTGGGTGGGGGGGTGGAGGGAGGGAGGGGTACACACAAAAAAAATATTGTACTTCAATGTTTTAATGATTGACAAATGATGACATATTTGTGTTTTTTTTTCAAAGAAAAATAAAAAAAGTTCTGTTAAGGAGAGAAGCAACTTAGAACTCAGGATAAATTTCCTGACAGTTAGACTAATTAATCAGTGGAACAGCTTGCCTCCAGAAGTTGTGAATGCCTCAACACTGGACGTTTTTAAGAAAATGTTGGATAACCATTAGTCTGAAATGGTGTAGGGTTTCCTGCCTAAGCTGAGGGTTGGACCTCCAAGTCCCTTCCAACGGCCGAATAAAATCTCACAGGGTGCCGTCAACCGGACAATGCCGGCTGGCGACCTCTCTGGGGAGGGCCTTCTCTGTAGCTGCTTCAGCTCTGTGGAATGAACTACCCCCAGAGATCTGGACCCTCCCCACTCTCTCGGCCTTCCGAAAGGCCACTGAAACCTGGCTATTCCGGCAGGCCTGGGGCTGTTGACCTCATGAAATGAGCTCCAGCCCCCACCTAGATCGAGTGTATGATGTGTTGCTTTTTAATTTGTTTTTTTCTTTCCCAATTTTTAACTTTTTATCTTTTTAATCTTGTATTTTGTAAGCTGCCCGGAGTCCTTCGGGATTGAGCGGCATATAAATTCATTAAATTTACAATTTATTCTATTCTATTCTGTTCTATTGTATTCTATTCTGTTCTATACCATGTTTCTTTATTTAAATTGCTTAATTTGGTCCCTGCCACACTCATAACTCTGGAGCTTACAATTTAAAAGAAAGGAAACAGCTAGTATTTAAAGCATCTGGACAACACCCTACCAAAGCTTGGAAGAATAGCCATGTTTTGTGACCTCCAGAATAATTTTAGGAGATAACCACATGGATTTCTTCGGTAGACTTTGTTTATTTGCTAACCTTGAGAAATAAAATACCTTGGGATTTCCTTAGCATTGTATGGAACAGGGATGTTTTGCTCCCTGGTTGATTATTGACCAGATACCTTGGTTGAAGTCCATATTTGACTTGATTCAAGAGATTGCTTCCTTTATTCTACTCAGAGCGGGTCAAGATAATGCTATTTATAGGTCTCATCTTGGATGACGAAAATGCAAAGCAAGAGAGCTTTTGAGCTTTTGACAGCAATACCTTGAACATGTCATTCCCACATGTCAGCCAGAGGAATGCAGGTTAAAAGGCAGCGGAATAGATTAGGTGTACCAAATGGCTAACAAGACTACTGACAAAGCAAATGACAAAGCAAATGTTAATGGGTTACTCTGCTTTGGAGAAGATAAGGAGTGAAATTCCACAGGGTACTGTTCACTTCTTAATGGCAGAGTGAAAGATTGGGGAGAAAGCACCACCACACAGCTAGTAGTTAACTGCCCCCTCCATGTATATTTATAGAAGGCCGGGTGGAGAAGGGAAATTATTATCTCCCTGTAACTGTTCAGCTCATCTTGCTTAATCACACCTAGTCAGCCAAGTTGAAGGCATTTCTTCATTGGCAAATGGTCTATTTTCATTTACGGACATAGCCTGAGTTGAGTTAACAGAAGCTTCTGAAAGGATTGGAGAGAGGTGGCATTCAGCAGGTTCTGACCAGTTTTGAAGAACCACTAGTCGAAATTTTGAGTAGTTTGGAGAATCAGCACCACCTCAGACTGGCCCTGCTCCCATCTATTCTCTGCCTCCCAAGTCCTGATCGGGAGGGGATTGAGATTTTGCAGTTTCCTTCCCTGGAGTGGGGTGGGAATGGGGATACTTCTTTTCCCTCTCATGCCCACCAAACCATGCCCACCAAGCCATGCCCCACAGAACCAGTACTAACATTTTTTGAATCCCACCCACTGTATTGGAGTAACATATGTAGAATTTGATAGTTGATGTAAGAGGATATCTTCACCAGCTTCACCAAGTTTTGGGTTGTAAATGCAAGGTAATGTCTTCCTCCAGAAGACTCAGATGCCAAGGCCCTAAAACCAAGAAAGGCTCATTGTGAGATTTCCAAGTGGATTTAAGTATTGTTCCTCACCCACAGACAGAATCTTGCCAAACTAAAGCATGCTAATACTCCATAAAACATATACTCTGGGACCTATTAGCTATCTTCACCCTCTATCCCCACACACAAATGATCTGAACTGTGTCATCTCTTGCTCCTTTGGAATCCATTTCTTCCCTCCTGGGATCCTGGACAACATTCTATCACACAGTTATGATTGTGATGAATATGGAGCCTTCCTTCTGAGGTCAAATTCATTTCCAGTGGTTGTTAAGTCAAAAGTGTGAATGAGAGGAGGAGGAACTGAAAAAGGAAAAGGAAAGAAAAAAGAAAGGAATAAGGGAAAGGAAAGGAGGGGAAAGGAAAGAAGGAAAGGAAAAAGGAAAGGAATAAGGGAAAGGAAATGAGGAGAGGAAATGAAAGGAAAGAAGGAAAGGAAAAGGAAAGGAATAAGGGAAAGGAAATGAGGAGAGGAAATGAAAGGAAAGAAGGAAAGGAATAAGGGAATGGAAAGGAGGAAAGGAAAGGAAAGAAGGAAAGGAAAGGAAAGGAAAAAGGAAAGGAATAAGGGAAAGAAAAGGAAAGAAAAGGGAAGGAATAAGGGGAAGGAAAGGAGGAGAGGAAAAGAAAGGAAATAAGGAAAGAAAAGAAAAGGAAAAGGAAAGGAAAGAAATAAAGGAAAGCAAAGGAAAAAGGAAAGGAATAAGGGAAAGGAAAGGAAAAAGGAAAGGAAAGGAAAGGAGGAGAGGAAAGGAAAGAAGGAAAGGAAAAAGGAAAGGAATAAGGGAAAGGAGAGGAAGGAGGAGAGGAAAGGAAAGAAGGAAAGAAAAGGAAAGGGAAAAACAAGGGAATGGAGGAGAAGAGAGGAGAGGAACAAAGGAAAGGAAAGGACCAGTGAGCCTGATTTTGTATATAGGGAAAGATCGTCAGTAGAAGTGCTTCAGCGGAAACAGGAGAACCCAATATACCCCTTCAAATACATAAGCAGCACTATTCCATCAGTCCTTTACTTTTTACCTGCTGTTGGACTAAGAACAGGAAATTTAGAGTAGATTCTTCTGCCCCACAGCGGCCAAGAGAAAGAGGCCAAATACATGTACTGCTTACAGTTCTCACTTTTGAATCACCAAAGGAATGCTCCTTGCCCACCTTGGCATTAAACTGGGCTCTCGCGCGCTCCTGAACCTGTTTCAGCATTATCTTTAATACATGCCTCTCCATTTATAATTCATATTTCCCTGAGTCCAAGTCTGGATTCCTGTTGACTCCTACACACCTTTCTCCTTTTTCCTTTCCTCTGGGTCAGAGGATAACGCTCTGAGATGTTGTTGGAGTTTATTTATTTAGTAGGCACACCTCCAAGTAAATGTTATTCGTCGCTCTTTATTACAATCTGGTGAGAGTCCAATTCCCCCTGCGAAAGCGTGCTTATTTTTATTTATTTATTTATTTTTATTTAGAGGAACTACAGTAAGTCGGGCATTTATCAAAAAGCAGAGATCCCGATTGACGGAAGATGATTTCTGAATAAATAGAGAAGGAGAGCCATTAAATTGGACCCCAGGATGCCCTTTGGAATCTAAATGGAGATGATAATGATGTCTACAACGTAAAGAGTAATGACTGGCAATGTTATTTCGTTTCGGAGCAGGATTTTAATTAATGGCTTCTGTATGAATGGGGAGCTCTACGATAAGATGTGTAACCCAGCTTGGCAGCTTTTGCTCTCCGTTTTTGTGACCTGAAATCAGAGGCGTGAAAACAAGAATCCATTCACAGATTTACTTGGGTTCATCATGAGTTTATTATTTCATTTTCTTAGCTCTTATAAGAACCAGGTGTGAAAAAAACACCACAACCAAGCACGCCCAGGTGATTTAGGGTAAGTTCTAGTACCTGACTGAAAAGTTGGGTACCAAACTCCATTTATTAAATAAAAACCTGACCACAAATGTAGGCTCCCTTTCATTTTTTTATTCTGTAAAGTCATTTCTACTATTTTTGTAATCAGTTGAAAGGACTGACACAACTTTATCAGTATGTGCAACAATGTAGTAAGGGATGCAGTGGCTCAGCGGCTAAGATGCTGAGCTTGTCGATCAGAAAGGTTGGCAGTTTGGTGGTTCGAATCCCTAGCGCCGCATAACGGAGTGAGCTCCTGTTACTTGTCCCAGCTTCTGCCAACCTAGCAGTTCAAAAGCCTGTAAAAATGCAAGTAGGAAAAAATAGGAACCACCTTTGGTGGGAAGGTAACATGTTCCGTGCGCCTTTGGCGTTTTAGTCATGCCAGCCACATGACCACGGTGACGTCTTCGGACAGCGCTGGCTCTTCGGCTTTGAAACGGAGATGAGCACTGCCCCCTAGAGTCGGGAATGACTGGAACATGTGTGAGAGGAATCTTTACTTTTACAGCAAAGTAAGTGTATAATAAATGACATCAGATGATATATTGGATTCAGATTGATCTCAAAGTGCTAGCTTAACGGCTACTCAGCTAAAAAAAATAAAGATTTAAAAACTGCACGTTTTCAGTGATGTTTTGATTTCTTTTTTTAAAAAAGAACTGTAACAGTAACAAAGTTGTCCTCAAAGGACCCGTAAGAGTGACAAACACACACACACACACAAAGCAGAGGAACCGTTTGGTTTTAAGGAAAAAAAACCTGAAAAGAGCCAGGTTATGTTTAATAATTTCACCCCAAAAAAGAAAAAAAGAAAATATTTATATCTGGAGAAGAACTAGACATGATAGAGCACTACATATTCCTTGGCCAATGGATCTCAATGGAAGGTGATACAATAAAGGAAATTGAACAGCATGTTAAATGTGGTTGGCAGGCATTTGGCAAACTAAGCATAATTTTCAACAACCTTTCCCTTATCCCGAAAAAGTTTCTAATCAGTATGTGCTTCCTTCTCTAACATATGCTAGTGAAACAAGGACAGTAACCTCACAAGCGACACCAAAGCTATGTGCGATGCAAAGAGCCATGGAAAAATACATGCTTGGCATCACAAGACAAGATAGAAAGAGATGCACATGGATTAGAGAACAAACGAAAACATGCAATAACATCAAGAGAGTAAAAGAATTGAAATGGAAAGGGGCTGATCACAGAGCAAGAGGAACTGAGGGCAGCTGGACCCTCAGGTAATCATAGAATGGATCCCACTTGATTTAAAAACATCCACGAAACAGACTTTAAACCACATGGATTGCCAACACCAGCAAGTATTGCAGGCCCAATTGGCAAAAGAAAGCTCAAGACAGTATTGGTTGGAAACGTGTGGAAGATGCCTTCATCATGCAGTGGATAGATAATGGGGGGAGGAGGAGGAGGAGGAGGAGGAGGAGGAGGAGGAGGAGGAGGAGGAGGAGGAGGAGGAGGAGGAGGAGGAGGAAAGAAAGAAGAAAGAAGAGGAGAAGGAGAAGAAAAGAAGAAGAAGAAGAAAGAAGAGGAGAAGGAGAAGAAAAGAAGAAGAGAAGAAGAAGAAGAAGAAGAAGAAGAAGAAGAAGAAGAAGAAGAAAGAAGAGAAGGAGAAGAAAAGAAGAAGAAGAGAAGAAGAAGAAGAAGAAGAAGAAGAAGAAGAAGAAGAAGAAGAAAGAAGAGGAGAAGGAGAAGAAAGAAGAAGAAGAGAAGAAGAAGAAGAAGAAGAAGAAAGAAGAGGAGAAGGAGAAGAAAAGAAGAAGAAGAGAAGAAGAAGAAGAAGAAGAAGAAGAAGAAAGAAGAGAAGGAGAAGAAAAGAAGAAGAAGAGAAGAAGAAGAAGAAGAAGAAGAAGAAAGAAGAGGAGGAGAAGAAAAGAAGAAGAAGAGAAGAAGAAGAAGAAGAAGAAGAAGAAGAAGAAGAAGAAGAAGAAAGGAGGAGGAGGAGAAAGAGAAGGACAAGGAGAAGGAGGAGGAGGAGGAGGAGGAGGAGGAGGAGGAGGAGGAGAAGAAGAAGAAGAAGAAGAAGAAGAAGAAGAAGAAGAAGAAGAAGAAGAAGAAGAAGAAGAAGAAGAAGAAGAAGTTGTTACTTAATTTATAATAGTCACACTCAGTCCAACTCACCTTTTTATGGGGGTAACTAGGAGGAAGAAGAATTGTTAGGTGCATTTGCACCTTGAGTTATCTATAGAAGCAACACTGGGATAAAAATAAATAAATAAGCATGCTGCTAAATTTAATCTTCTTCTGAATGACTTGCAGAGATTTTTGTCCTAATTCAGACTGTGTTTTGCATGCATCAGGGTCTGTATCAACTCAAGGCTGGAACTGGGTCTGTGCCATGGAGCATTTTCGGATGGATTTATCCTAGGAGTAAATAAATAAAGCTGGGAATAATGGCTCGTAATGCCTTGTGGAAATAGCTCTCCCCAGAGCCTCGGTGGGTGCCTATCTTGACAGTTTTCCAAACACCAGTTAAGATCAAGAGATTTCATTTTAATTCTTTTTAATACCTCATTTCTTTTCAGTGCCAGGAGCCTGTCTGTTACATGACTACAGTAGTATGCAAAATTCATAGATAGAGGAATAAATTTTGGAACTGGGATTCTCTTCCCGTAAGCTAGGTGTAAAGTTCATGGGAACTGGTAGGCCTTGCTTGCAAGGACAGAGTTAGGTTGCACTAGGAATCAGAAGAACAGGTGATGACAGTGTAACAGTGATGGGGTAGATAGTAGAAGGGATGAACTTCTCTATTCTTTTATCTATGCTGAGATTTATTCTATTGATACCTTGAACATATACTGGCTGATGTCCAATGCGCCATGTGTTATATTTTCCATGGATATTATGGTTCCTTCCATAGTAACCCCAAGTGCTGGGAGTCCTCTCCATAAGCTGTGATGAATGACTACTAGACAGAGAAACTGGGTGTTTTCTTCATCCCCACCCCCACAACACGATGACTTACAAGTCCTTTTGGTCCACAGCCAGTAATTTTCTATTTCTTTCAGGATCAGGTTTTGTACAAAATACAAACCTTACTAATCCCAGCTAATTTTACACTGAGCATCCCATCAGCACCAACAGAAATGCCAGTCTACATCTAATTTAAGTATGTAAGTTCACATGTTCAGCATATTAATGAGATATTCCAAGACAAAAGATACCTGGTATTTTCTCCCATAAGTACTGCCAATAAATTCACTCTCAGGAGCTTGGAAGCAAGCAATGTTTTTGTCTCTCAAAAGGTTCCATGATGCCTCCATTGGGTCCAGGTGTAGGCAAAGGACAGGCAGAGCCTGGGGTTGGTGCAAGAGAGGAATCAGTCTGGAATCATTGTGTTCTCATAAATGGTTCAACTCCAATCTGTTGTTCTGACCTAGGCTTCCTCAAGAGCATGAAGCAGATTTCTGGTCCCGACAAAACACCTTTTATTAAACGCATGTGACTTCCCCTCATTCACATTCACCAAAGGCCTGGCAAACAGTCTTTCAAAGGTGAATTTATGACCACAGACCTTATCTAGCTTGGAAAGCTGCCATGTAAATATTTTCCAAATGCAAGTGCTGTGCAAGGAAACACTTGGCACAGAGTTACTGAGATTCATGGACAGATTTTCACACTCCTGAAAGGAAGGAAGGAAGGAAGGAAGGAAGGAAGGAAGGAAGGAAGGAAGGAAGGAAGGAAGGAAGGAATTGTTTCCTGCAAAAAACAACTCTCCTTTCGCTCCTCTTTTATTTCCTATAGGAGGGGCCATTCACCATCCACCTGTGGCTTTACTCCCAAGTCAACCCTGATTTCTAAGTTGTACTTTTCTTCTGGCAGTTCTGTGCATGCGCACACTGGGAACAGGCTCCAGCTGTTCCTCTCCCTCACTGCTGTCTAGCTCCGAAGGCACCTCATCACTGCCAGATGGCCTCGACCCCGTCTCTGCCTCTGATGCAGAACCCTCATCTGAGCCTTCCCCAGCCTCCAGGACTGGCCCATGTTCCTCCCCAACCTCCTCACTGTCCGAATCTGCTGCCAGCTCCGGTGGCCGCTGTTGGGCCACAACACTTAGTGCCAATTTAGTGCTGACCATTAGTTGACTATATTTTTATGTATAGATATGAACAATAAATCTGCTTGATTGGAACTTAATGTGTGGTGCTAATTCTTTGCACTTAACACAAGGTTGCCATTGCTGCCCTATTTTTGAAGAAACTACTAAGAAGGTTGGAGAATAAACTAAGCTTTCAACAAAATTGAACAGAAAAATGCATATTGGGACTGTGGAATAAAAATGACTACAGTTCTAATAAACAACAGATTAATAGCTAATCCTTCTTACGTTTGACCTTCCTGTCCTCCACCATCCCGCAGAGTCCATTTAAGCTCATGCCTACTGCTTGGGCGACTCCATCCAGCCTCCTCATTCTCTTTCATTACCTTCTTTTGCCCTCAGTCTTTCCCAGCATTAGGCTCTTCTCCAGTGAGTCCTTCCTTCTCATTAGGTGGCCAAAGTATTTGAGTTTCATCTTCAGGATCTGGCCTTCTAAAGAGCAGTCAGGGTTGATCTCCTCTAGGACTGACCGGTTTGAGTGCATTGCAGTCCAAGGGACTCGCAGGAGTCTTCTCCAGCACCCGAGTTCAAAGGCCTTCATTCTTTGGTGCTCAGCCTTTCTTATGGTCCAACTTTCACAGCCATCCATTGCAACTGGGGAAACCACAGCCTTGACTATAGGCACTTCTGTTGGCAGGATGATGTCTCTGCTTTTTAGAATGCTGTCTAGATTTGTCATAGCTTTCCTTCCCAGGAGCAAGCATCTTTTAATTTCTTGGCTGCAGTCCCTATCTGCAGTGATCTTGGAGCCCAGGAAATAAGAATAAATATTTGTATATGCACCTAGGAAAGCCGTAAGAGGAATTCAGAAGCCTTTGGATGAACTGAGAAAGACCCCAACGGTGGTACAAAACAGAGGTTCAAAGGATCTGCTCAGCATAAGTAGCCTGAAATTTGTCTCCTGTATAGTGCTCGCAGCAAAATAGTTTATTGCATTACACAGCTTGGAAATTCCTTGCTGCAAACTGCAAAGCTCAATGGATGATCAGTTTTGCCAAATAATGGTAATTTATTCATTATTTATTTATCAAAGGTTGACGTTGCCCATTTCCCTCACAGAGGAACTCTGGGCAGTAGAGAATTAAAACCTTAAAACATGAAAAATGTCTCCTACGCTTGTTGTACTGAAATCATTCCACGAAAGCAGTGGAGCAAAGTGACAATTGGCCGAGGTTGCTTGACCTTCTGCTCTGCCAAGTTCAGGAAACGCTAAATCAGCTCCATAGGGAGGAGAAATGTGCATCAGTGATGACAGATACCACAGGACCAAATGCTGCAGAAGCAGGGTGGGATTCAGCCTGTTCGGGCCAGTTCAGGCGAACCAGTAGCTCCAACTATCAGTTGAGAGGGAACCGGTTCGCTCTGATGATCAAGTTGGCCCACCTGTCCACCCTTGCACTTTACTTACCTATATCCTCTCAGCTGATTTGCATGGCAGCACGGATTGCTGCGCCTCAGCTGTGTTACTCCCTAAGAAGTAACGTGGACGGTAAGTTTTGGCAAAACTGCGCACGCGAAACACACGATCACCGAACCGATTGTTAAACCGGCAGGATCCCCACCACTGTGCAGAAGGTATGAGGAGGGAAACCGGTAGGAGAATCCTTACAGAGGTGGGTTCCTACCAGTTCGCACCTATTCGGTAGAACCGGTTCGTCAAATCTACCGAACTGGTTAGAAGAGGTTCCACCAGAAAGCAGGCCACACCTACAGAAGAGGTTCCAAAATTTTTTGAAACCCACCACTGGTCCTTGGATATGATTATTCTACACTATCATGCTCATATTTATAAAACTCAGTGCCTCTGTGAAAGGTAAGGATGACTACTGCGTTTGTAATGCAATCGGAACATTGTGTGTGTTGAAGTTGTTTTAACACAAACCAAAGATGCCTTTTAAAAAACAAGTTTACATCATATTCTTATGCATGCCAGTGCTGTGTGTGAGGTAATTTAAGGTGGTTCTGACAAGTGTCATTGGCACCTTCATATCCGGTCACATGGGCGGCAAGCCATTCCCATCCAGTCACATGGATGGCAAGCCACTCCCATCCGGTCACATGGGTGGCAAGCCACACCCACAAAGGAGGCCACACCCACAGAGTAGGTTCGAACAATTTTTGAAACCCACCACTGAATCCTTACCAGCCCAGTTCAAATAAACAAAGAGGAGCCCCATTCTACAGGATGCCAACTCTCCGTTATCAAGTAGTATCTTCCAGAGTAGCTGCGTATAGCCATGCCTTCCTGCATACATATCAAATGCCAAAGATGTTTCCTTGAGTCACGTGACTTCATGGGAAAAAAAGGAAAAGAAAAAAAAGGATGGGCAGCCTGACTTGTTTGTTCAAGTAGAAAGTACTTAAACCCAGCTCCAGACTGGCACCACCACGGATTTCCTAACGGTGTCATGCAACAATGATTTATATGCGCGTGGCATGACTCTCGGAGCTGCTCTTGCAGATAAATGTGCCGAACACCTGCTTTTTTTAGAAGGGATCATCATCCAATTCCTGATGTCTGTGTGCCTAAAACGATTCCAGGCAGCGTTTATCCCCGGGATCGCTTTATGCAACCTCACACTCCTGAGAAACCTTCTGTAGCTTGCACGGAGTTTAATTCCATTCTGACATAGCTGTGCCTCGCCGTTAGTGGTACCGTGGTGGCTTGTTCATTAGCATCCACCCGAGTTTAGAAGCTGCATTTCCCCAGGCCTTGCATTATAGGGGCCGCCCTTTTCCCAAACTGAGGCTAGACGGGCTTCCAGAAGACACATTACCCCCCCCTCCATTCTTCCAGCCTAAAAAATCCCAAGGGTGCCCAGCTGAAATTTGGCAGCAAATCCTCATTTCTTTTGGCAGCTCCATTCCTCAATATAGTTTTTTTTCCTTCTTAAATAAGTCTAACAGAGGCATGTGAGCCAGTTTTAATTATTAATGCAATGAGCACATTAAGCTAAGCCTCTCTTTTTTGTTTTATGCCTTCCAGTATCTCAACAAGCAAGCACCGAAAAGGGGTCAGAATGGGACGTTCCTCCAGCAATCATCTGCCCATAAGCGTCCCTAGGAAGGGAGTCTGTTCTAACCCAGCTCCCCAAACACGAGAAACCTACGTAGTTAAATCAATGATTCCTTTATTAGAAGCACCAGCAGCCTCGGCAAAAAGTTTCTCTCTCAATGCAGGCTAACAAGGCCATCTGTTCAAAAGACGAATAGGTGTCTGTCACATCTTCATCTCCATCCCCTGCCTTTTATCCCCAGAGCTACGGTGGGGTTTTGCTAGCAGCGGTGGCTATTCTGTCCCAAGGACTGGCCTATAAATTTCCACTGCTCTCCTCTCCTCTGCCTTCTGTGCATCTGCACATCAGGTGCTGGACCCAGCTGTTCATCCTCTTCCTCATCAGCCACCTACAGACTTGGGGGCTGTTGACTCTCCATCTGAGGACTGACGGACGGCCCAGGCTCCGCCTCTCTCTCTCTCCCTCCCTCCCTCCCTCTCTCTCTCTCTCTCTCTCTCTTCCAATTCCATTCCCTCTTCCCCCTTGGAGCTCTCAGGTTGCCTTGATGCTGATCCCGACTCCCACGCCTCCTCCTCTGATTCAGCTACTGGAGGGGCTGGAGGCTGACAGACCATAACATAGCCAGTGATCCAACATTGCCTCAAACTGTTGTGGTGCCAACTGCTTTGTGTATACATTTGAGGATCGTCCCAGTACAAGCTGAAAGGCAGCCCTTGTTCCATAATGTCCCAACTACTGCAATGCGCTGTACATGGGGCAGCCCTTGAAGAGTGTTCAGAGACTCCAACTGGTCCAGAATGCAGCTGCGCGAGCTATTGTGGGTGCACCCCGGTACACCCACGTTACACCTATCCTCCGCGAGCTGCACTGGCTTCCCATTGGTCTCTGGACATGCTTCAGGGTGCTAGTTATTACTTATAAAGCCCTACATGGTTTTGGACCTGGGTACTTGAGAGATCGCCTTCTGCCGATTACCTCCCACAGACCCATTCGATCCCACAGATTAGGCCTCCTCCGTATTCCATCTGCCAGCCAATGTCGGCTGGCGACTACTCGGAGGAGGGCCTTCTCTGTGGCTGCCCCGGCCCTTTGGAACGAGCTCCCCGTGGAGATTTGGACCCTCTCCACCCTTCAGGGCTTTCGGACCGCCGTGAAGACCTGGCTGTCCCAGCAAGCCTGGGGTTGAGTCCCCCCCCCCTACTCAAATTTGCTGTGTCTGTTGTGCTTTTAAATTGTTCCTATTGTCTGATTGTCTTTGTCTTACTTTTTGTAATTTCCCCTCCCTTGGCTTTGTTCAGCCGCCCTGAGTCCCTTCGGGGAATAGGGCGGCCTACAAATTGAATAAACTCCAACTCCAATGTGCTTTTTGTCATTTAAGCAGGATTGTGCCTAGGTCTAGGCTTCTGGATCAGGTTGTTAATCCCTGAGCTGAATTTCCTGGAAATGTTAAGCAGTACCTTCACGGGGATCATTTCTGACCATGAATGGGAATTTTAATCATTGGGCTTGGGAAAAAAAAAATGAGTCTCGTGCAATTGACTGCCGTTATTTCCCTCCTTCAGCAAACAGTGTGGAGACACCTTCACATCTTAAGCTTCCACAGTTGAAATTTCAGCGTGAAATCTGGCTCTGTTATTTTGGTCTTGTTTTGGGTGGGGTCGGGGTATCTTGTCGAGGTGGCGCAGTGGTTAAATGCAGCACTGCAGGCTACTTCAGCTGACTGCAGTTCTGCAGTTCGGCTGTTCAAATCTCACCGGCTCAGGGTTGACTCAGCCTTACATCCTTCCGAGGTGGGTAAAATGAGGACCCGGATTTTGAAATTTGAGTATTTGAAAATTTATTTATAGGTCGCCCTTTTCCCTGGGGGGACTCAGGGTGGCTTACAACTCATGGGGAGGGGGATACAAACAATAACACATAAGAGCAATACATAATTAAAAATAGAACACAACATTCATACCATTCGGGTGGGGGATTGTTGTTGGGGGCAATATGATGACTCTGTAAACCGCTTAGAGAGGGCTTAGAGAGGGCTGAAAGCCCTATGAAGCAGTATATAAGTCTAACTGCTATTTTTATGTACACTAAGAGCCTATGGACCAAAGACAAATTCCTTGTGTGTCCAATCACACTTGGCCAATAAAAAAAATCTATTCTATTCTAATATCCCCGTATAGCTTCCAATATCCCTGAAACATACAATAATGAAATTGGTTCTGGGAAGTCCGGGGGGGGGAGGTTGGGGGGGTTGGGGGGGTTGGGGGGGAGGGGGGGAGGGGGAGAGGGGGGAGGGAGCGGAGTTTACTAAGTTGGTGGAGGGGGGTTGGATTTTAAGGTATTATGATTGTACATGTAAACTGCTATTTTTTTCTTTTTTATGTATATTGAAATGGAATTATAAACACCATCAACACAAAAGGGAGTTTGCTCAGAAGCTGAAATACACCAAGTGAATTAGAGGAAGAGGGGGAAGCAGAGGAGAGAAGAAAGATAGGAAGAGAGGGACAGGAGAGAGGGTGTGGGGGGAAGATGAGGTGTACAAGGAGGAGTGGTAAGGGGAGAGAGGGGGGAGAAAGGAAGGGGAAGTAGAGTAGAAAATGATGGAGGGAAGAAAGGATGTAGAAAGGGGGAGGAGAGAGGGGGAAGAAAGTGTCGTATAAGGTATAAATATGGTGTATGGAGAGCAGAAGAGCCAATAATTGGGTTTTTTTTTCCTTTGGTAGTTGATGGTAAGATGAATTGATGTAATTACTTATTAATACAACATGATATTGACTATGTAATCGTATACATGTGATTATATGCTATGAAAATGGAAAATAAACCAATTTTCTATCGAAAAAAATAATAATAATGAAATTGGAAGGGACTTTGGAGGTCTTCTAGTCCAAGCAAGATAGCTTATACTATTTCAGATAAATAGCTGTCCAGGTTTATTTTTAAAGCCTCCAGTGATGGAGCCCTCACAGTTTCTGAAGGCAAGCTATTCCATTGATTGGTTGCTCTCACGGTTAGGACATTTCTCCTTAGTTCTAGGTTGGTTCTCTCCTTGGTTAGTTTCCAAACATTGTTTTTTGTCCTGCCTTTTTTTGGTGCTTTGGAAAATTCCTTGAGAAGAGAGGAGGGAGAGTTTCCCCTGCCAATTTCTCAATCGAAGGCAACTGACATGTGCCTAAGGCTTCTGTCTCAATCATTCTTGGATGGATATTTCACAGTACCACATTCTGAATTCTGAAATCAATGTACATACTTTGCCCAAGGAGCCCCCCCCCCCTGGTTTATTGTCCCCTTTTCAAATAAAGTAAATAGATAAATCAGCTGACGGGAAAGAACCTGACACGAGAAAGTCTTTGTCTCAAAAGTTTTTTTTTTAATGCCCTCTGTAAACAAAGGTTATAAAATCAAGCTTCTGTACCGCTTAATTATGCATCCAAGGAAGTGTGCAAATACAATGAAATCTAATAATTGAAGACGAAAAGTTCACTGATAAGGCCCAAAATCAATAGCCAAGACACTGACAAGAAATAATTACCTTACCGCTAACCCTCAACGCCTTTCGTCCTGAACTTAAGTCGGCATCAACTCTACCGGCCAACCTTGGATGTGAGTCAGAAAAAAACTGGGCTGTTCGCTCATCTGCATACTTGGAAAAAAAAACCAAGTGGAAAAAAAAACCAAATATGGATGTACATCGTGGAAATCAAGCCAGCTTGCTAGATATATTGCACCACGCCATGCATCATTTAGACATCCCGGGTTGAAAGCAGCAAAAGAAACTCAATTAAGTGAGGACCAGCAGTGCGGTTAGATTTTCATCCGGTGATGGCTTTCGGGAGACATGGAGCGGTTCCACTGGGGAGTCTGGAAGAGCCTCACTTTGTGGAATCGAGAACTTCCTTAATGCGGTTGGCTACTCTGTGTTCAGACCTTAGTTAGATAAGCATCTTCTGCAGTCCTTCCTTCTATGTACATGGAGGGAGGGACTGTACATGTACATAGCATGTTTCCCCAAAAATAAGACAGGGTCTTATTTTCTTTTAATCCCCAAAATAAGCTCTTGGCCTTATTTTCAGGGAGGTCTTACTATTTTTGAGGTGCAGGAGGCAGTGAGCGTGGACATCTCATGGCTGCGGCTGGGTTGCAATATTTTCAAGGGAGGGCTTATTTTAGCTCATGTGCTCAAAACCCCGATTGAGCTTATTATCCAGGGAGGTCTTATTTTCAGGGAAACAGGGTAGGTTTGGTTAATGTAGTTGGGAAGGACTGAATAGACAGGCTTGGTTTCTTAGTGTTTCCAAGAGAGATGATAAATGTGCAGGATGCCTAACTCCCCATATTATATCCAGAGTAATATCCTACCGATTATGCAAGTTGATATTTAATGCAGCAATAAGCAAAAGAAGAATATCCACATGGGAACTATACTGATAGTCTCGCAATTGAAAATTCATCACATGGAATGGAATGGAATGGAATGGAATGGAATGGAATGGAATGGAATAGAATAGAATAGAATAGAATAGAATAGAATAGAATATGGGATGAAATGGGATGGGATGGGATGGAATACAATAGAATAAAATAGAATAGAATAGAATATGGAATGGAATGGAATGGAATGGGATGGGATGGGATGGGATAGAATAGAATAGAATAGAATAGAATAGAATAGAATAGAATAGAATAGAATAGAATAGAATAGAATAGAATAGAATAGAATATGGAATGGGATGGGATGGGATAGGATAGAATAGAATAGAATAGAATAGAATAGAATAATAGAATAGAATAGAATAGAATAGAATAGAATAGAATAGAATAGAATAGAATAGAATAGAATAGAATAGAATAGAATAGAATAGAATAGAATAGAATAGAATATGGAATGGGATGGGATGGGATAGGATAGAATAGAATAGAATAGAATAGAATAATAGAATAGAATAGAATAGAATAGAATAGAATAGAATAGAATAGAATAGAATAGAATATGGAATGGAATAGAATAGAATAGAATATGGAATAGAATGAAATAGAATAGAATATGGAATAGAATGGAATGGAATGGAATAGAATAGAATATGGAATGGAATGGAATGGAATGGAATGGGATAGGATAGAATAGGATAGAATAGAATAGAATAGAATAGAATAGAATAGAATAATAGAATAGAATAGAATAGAATAGAATAGAATAGAATAGAATAGAATAGAATATGGAATGGAATAGAATAGAATAGAATATGGAATAGAATGAAATAGAATAGAATATGGAATAGAATGGAATGGAATGGAATACAATGCAATACAATACAATACAATGCAATACAATACAATGCAATACAATAGAATACAATAGAATAGAATACAATAGAATACAATAGAATACAATAGAATAGAATAACAGAGTTAGAAGGGACTTTGGAGGTCTTCTAGTCCAACTCCCTGCTTAGGCAGGAAACTCTATCCCATTTCAGACAAATGGTTATCCGACATCTTCTTACAAACTTCCAGTGTTGGAGCATTCACAACTTCTGGAGGCAAGTTGTTCCACTGATTCATTGTTCTCACTGTCAGGAATTTTTTTTTCTCTTAGTTCTAGGTTGCTTCTCTCCTTGATTAGTTTCCATCCATTTCTGGGCAGTAACTTGTCTGAAATAGTATAAGGTTCGGCTGCTTGAGCAGGGGGCTGACTAGAAGACCTCCAAGATCCCTTCCAGCTCTATTCTGATTGATTGATTCTTCCTGGGCCTGAGGTGGGAAAAAGTGGCCACAATCACCCAGTTATTCTCATGCCTAAAGCAAGACTAAATCCTATGGTCTTGCTCTTTCTGGCCTGGTGCCTTAACCGCTACACTCAATTAGGCCTCTCAGTCTCTTAACGTTTTCCACATTTTAAAATATTGCAAACACCTTGTGCAGGTATCTCTTTTAGGGACTATTCTCTTGAATCTGTCACAACTGATCTCCAAAGTCTCAACTTGTCCGTCTCCATTGCTGCGAAAGAGACTTGTGAATACTTTGCTCAGAGGTTACTCTTACTTCCCTACCAACCCGATTGCCTGTCTCTTCCCTTAAAGCTGGTCCCAGATATAGAACAGGAAGACGCCACAAACTGGTTCTTCTGCTTTCCCGATTTGCATAGCACCTATTGAACAAGTCTAGTTCTGTTTCCCCCCCTCCCTTCCCCACCTCAGTGGTGGTTTCTCCTGTGCGCTGATTGGTTCTCTTTCCTGACTATCACAAAGCACTTTCTTAATTGTTAATGGAACATATTTCGAATTTTTAAAAAAGGGAGGGAGGGACGAGGGATGGATTTCTTAAATGTTGGACAAATGCCAAAATTGCATTGTCTATGCTAATATGGGGAGGGGGGGAAAGCAAATTACCAGAAGCAAATGGGCCAGTCCCCCCCCCCCTTGCTTCCAAAACACACCTTCAATAAAGCATAATTTTGTAGGGAATGGGATGGAAGGCGGGAGGAATTCTGCTTATCTCAAATGCCCTACATTTTCTTTCTTGCCCTATTTTTCTACATGATATTATACTCTCATTATATTTCTTATCAGCTATTGTAGTGGTAGGGCTACAACCATTTGCGAGCACATAATGCCTCTCGGAAATTAGGTCTATTAATTAAGGTGGTTGTGCTGTTTCTTTCTCCCCTAATCCTATCCTCCACTCACTCCCCCCACCCCATCCCTGATGCTGGTAAGAAGAAGGATGGTTAGATGCCTCCTCTTCTCTAGAGACCTCCCTGATATGGACGATTCTGATTCTCATCACATCGCGTTCATCTCAAAGTCACATTGTAATCGCATCCCGATCCCTTGCTAATAATTATTTAACTTCTGTCGCTCTGCCGAATAGGTTTTTTTTTTCCTGTTTGCTTAAGGATAACTTTAACTGGTAGACGGAACTGATTACCCTGTGCTCACGAATGAGTTTCTCCCAAGTCCAGAAGGTTAGCTTGACAGAGGGTTGAGGAAAGAAATAATTATCAGATTGGATTAAAAGGAACAGCTGCTGAACTTCCCAAATAAATGCAACATGTTCCCACTTGGGACCAGATAAAATGTGTCCTTGCACTTTAGGAAGGCTGCACCTCGGGAGGCAAACAAACCCCCAACACCTTGGTTTCCTTGAAGCAAAGTTTTAATGCTGACATGCCCGCTGCATTTTTGTTCAACTTTCTTAAAGGAAACATCAGTCTTAGGATTCAATTCTCTGCTGCATGTTTGCTTCAGGGCATTGCAGTTTCTTAATTTGGGGTATATCCAGTGGTGGGTTGCCAATTTTTTTACTACCAGTTCAGGCACAATTGCACATGTGCGGAAGTGTCCTGGTGTGTGAGCAGAGCCTCCCGCCACTGCTACTACTGGTTCGCCCAGTCTGGACTGAACTGAGATCAACCCACCTCTGGGTATATCAGCACTAGAAGACCAATTTGCTATCTCTCTCTTAAGATTGCCGTTTCTCAGTCAACTAGGGCAGAGGTCACCAACCCGTGGCTCTGGAGCCGCATGTGGCCCTTTCATCCCTCTGCTGCAGCTCCCTGTCACTGGTCAACTCCATAATTGATAGGGCTTTTCAGTTAGGACAGGTAGAGGAAAAAAGAGGAGGCTCTATGGTGGGGGAACTGGACTTCCGGTCAGCTCCAGAATTGAACGGGAGCTTTCTGCTTAGGACCTTTGTGGATCCTTGAGCGTTTAAGGTTGCAAACCCCTGGATTCGGTGGTCAGCTCTTTGTCCAGCGGAGACGTCAAAACAGAAAGAAGCAAAAATTTTGGGACAAAGGGGAAGTGTGAAGTCTCTACTGGAAGAAGCCCGAGACACAGCAAGAGAAGGTTGGGGAAAAAGAGACAGGTGTTGAGACTGTGGGAGGAGAAAACTGCAGAAGCAGTAAAGCAAGGCTAAGGCAGACAAAACAGATTTGCAAAAAAAGAGCAGGTTAGATCACCAAAAAAAGATAGACACTATTTTGCTGGGCAGAAGAATGGAGTCAGGAAAAAGGTCTCTAAAGCCATATGAACACAGCAAGGATTTTTGTTGTCAGTTTCAAAGTTGTGTCTGACCCATCGTGACCCCATGGGTGATGTTCCTCCAGGCCTTCCTGTCCTCTACCATCCTCAGGAGTCCATTTGAGCTCGCACCTACTGCTTCAATGACACCAGCCACCTCATTCTCTGCCGTCCCCTTCTTCTTTTGCCCTCAATCATTCCCAGCATTAGGCTCTTCTCCAGTGAGTCCTTCCTTCTCATTAGGTGGCCAAAGTATTTGAGTTTCCTCTTCAGGATCTGGCCTTATAAAGAGCAGTAAGGGTTGATCTCCTCTAGGACTGACCGGTTTGATCGCCTTGCAGTCCAAGGGAGTCACAGGAGTATAATCCATTGGTAGCTCCAGAATATTCTTCATATGACACTTAACAGGGTTTTGTAGTTGTACCATTTTCAGTGGAAAATGGACAGATTTCAGTATCGTTGCATGTTGGGTTGTGTGTTTTGTGTTGTTTTGCAAATTAAAAGATGGGAACATGTTTTGTGGAAACCGTGGTAAGCAAACCAAACAGTTCCATCCATCAACGACATTGCAAGCTGCCAAGCTGTTTAGGGGGTCCTTCCAGCTTAGTTTTGGCACTTAGGAGTTATTAGGCTAAGACATTGGAACTGAAAGATTGGCCGTTTGAGACCCAAGTACCGTATGATGGAGTGAGCTCCCATTCTTGCTCCAACTCCTGTCCATCGAAAGCATGCAAATGAAAATAGATGAATAGTATCAATTTGGTGGAAAGCTACCCAGGCCTTCCCACAGAACAGCATTCTGTGCATTTCAGCATATAGACATGCTGGCTACATGACCAAGGAAGCATCTTTCGGACAAGACTGGCTCCCCCACCTAGGAAACAGGGATGAGCACTGCTCCCTAGAGTCAGACACAATGTGGCAGGGAAAACCTTTATGTGTCATCTTCCTTGAGTCTTTACGCCACCCGGGTTCGGGTTGGTGCTGGAGCTCAGGACCCCGGACAGCACCCCAAAATTTGGCGTAGCTGGTGAAGTATTTTAATGGAGATTCGGGTCAATGTCAGGGTTCCAAATAGCACCCAAATGTAAATCAGAGTCCAAGGCAAAGTATTGCTCAAAGTTCCAATTTATTAAGAGAGCCATGTTGGCACATCTGGGAAAACCTAAATCTGAAAGTTTCCCGGTTTCCCCCTTTTAGTTGAAAGTTCAAGATCTTGCCCCCACGCCCACAAGTCCCTCACATGGTCCAATCTCCCACTGCCATGCTAGCAGTTCCATCCATCCAGTTGCAGTCAGGTGAAGAGGTGCAAAAACAAAGGATGACCTTGGCTTTCTAGAAAGAATGTTGTTATGGCTACATTGTATGTAACTCCTTACAACCCCCCCTCCCATTTTCCCACAATAGAAAATGCATAGCAGAATAATACTATGTGGCAGGCCAAAGACCCAAAAGAAAAGATGGTTGCACACCTGACACTATGTTGTTTTAAGTGATTTGTGCTATCAGCCTGTCATTTCCATTCCTATCCTTAACAACCTCCCACACACATACACTCCAAGAAGAACTCAAAAAAAAAAAAAAAACAGTTGAAAAATCACGGTGCTCCAAAAATAAGGAAAGCTGAGTTATAGTCCCACAGAGCCTCGAATCTTATCCAAACTCATGCAGGAGGAGTCAATAAACAAACAATAAACTATAATAACCTTAAATAAATAAACAGGAGCTTACCCTCTTGTTCCACTTACCAATGGCCAAGTATTGCCTCACCCATTGCTTTCTCCTTTCAGTTCTGCATTGTGTCGGTTTCCCATATCATATTAAATGTGATTAAATAAGTCTGTTCTCTAATTAGTCTGTGTCCCGCCATATGTTGAACCGCAGTGCTTACGTCTTGCCATATAGGCTGAATTAGGATAAATACATAATACATGAAAATGAGTCATATTATGCTTTAATCAGGGAATTTGCAGCAGAACACATTATAACACATTCCGGTTATAGTCAACACATTGCGTTTTTTTTAAAAAAAAAAAAACATTGCATTGCCTAGTTTCTGTGCTCAATGTACGTGGGCATCGTTTCGGTCCAGGGCTAATTCACACGTGTCAATCTGATTCTCGTTATGGGGGATTCGTGTTGGCATAATGATCGTGTAGGGGAGCTATTTGCAATCGAGAGTGGATTACCGGTCGTGGGTCACCTCCATGTCAATCAGAGTTTCCACCGTCTCCAAGGGAGGGGATAGAAATATCTGTGGGGCAACTGACGCTTGAACAATGGGCATGCAAGAACTGCAAATGACTTTTTAATGAATGGGTGGATTGGCTGAACAGCTTTGGAGGATATGGGATAATATTAGACGTACCTGTGCTGGTTGTTCATTAAATCTTCACTGGATGCTCTAATTATCCAGTGATGAATATTCATGTGTGAACCGTAATTAAGTCCACCATGAAACTATCATGCAGACAGCAGAGTCATGTATGCATCAGCTTACGTTAATTGTGCAGAGAGACAAATGCTTACCCAGCACCGAATCTTACACCTCTTGAATAATCAACATTTTAATCAAGCCAGCTATCAGCATATCTTCCTTATAAAGTAATATGCTTAGTCGGAGGTTGAGTGACACCAAGGTTTCATCTCTAGTTATTCATTTTTTCAGCATTCAATCAAGAGCCATGTGCCTCATCCTGATTCCTTATCTGACTCTTCAGAACTGGCGGTGGTGGCGCTTTCCAAAAGTTGCTTTCCAAAGGTTACTTTGAGCACCTTGCGGCTCTCCAAAGCTGTTCTCAGTGATGCGTGAGTAGACCACGACATGAGCCCAATGCAACCCCAACCTTTCTGTTGCTAAGCAAGACTGTTATTAAGTAATGACCTTTCTTGCCTCAGTTGTTAGGTCAATCACTGCAGTTGAGTTAGATTACTATCTTCATAGGTTGCTGGCTTCCTCATTGACTTGGCTGGTCAGAAGGTGGATAAAGGTGAATGTCACGCTGCAACCATTATAAATAGGAGTCAGTTGCCAACTGTCTAACTTTTGATCCATGTGTTGTGGCCCACCAGTGGCCAGTGGATCTGGCAGCAGATTCGAACAGCGAGGAGGTTGGGGAGGAACATGGGCCAGTCCTGGAGTCTGGGGAAGGCTCTGATGAGGGCTCTGTGTCAGAGGCAGAGAGAGGACCAATGCCAGCTGACAGTTATCAGCTGCCTTCAGAGTCAGGCATCAGTAAGGCAGAAGAACAGCTGGAGCCTGTTCCCATGCGCAGAGTTGCCAGATGAAGGGAACAGCTGAAGAAAAGGGGTTGACTTGGGAGTAAGGCCACAGGTGTATGTTGAATGGCCCCGCCCAGATGAAAAAAAAAAGAGGAGCAAAAGGGGAGTGGAGTTTGCAGGAGACAATTAGTTTGCTTAATGGATTCGTGACTCTCCAAGACTCCTTGCCATGTTTCAGCTCTCCAAGCCAGATAAGGTCTGTGACTGTAAATCCTCCCTTGAAAGAGTTTGCTGGATATGAATGAGCAGAATTCACAGTCAATTAGTAAAAGGGGTTATTGTCACGACAAGGAGTTTGCTTCATACTCTTGGGAAGCCTCGATCAGAACACCATGGGGATGTTGCAATGGTGTGAAAAATGGTCATAAGTCATTTTTTCCAGTGCCATTCTAACTTCGAACAGTCACTAAATGAACTGTTGTAAGTCAAGGACTACCTGTGTGCGTGTGCGTGTACACACACACACACAATATGTGTGTATATATATATATATATATATATATATATATATATATATATATATATATATATATATATATATATATATATATATATATATATATATATATATATATATATATATATATATATAAACGACTACCATCTGGCTACACAGAGGAGCATGTAAGATATTTATAGGCAATGACCATCTTGATGAGTGGGCATATATGTTAAGGACATTATATTTGAAATTCCAGTGGCAGGTTGCGTTAGGATGACTAAGACAGCCTCTTTGCCAACATTTGTATTTTCAGGGAGTACCAAGTCCTGCGGGACACGGTGGCTCAGTGGCTAAGATGCTGAGCTTCTCAATCAGAAAGGTCAGCAGTTCGTTGGTTCAAATCCCTAGCGCTGCGTAAGAGAGTGAGCTGTACTTACTTGTCCCAGCTTCTGCCAGGCAAGTTGAAAAGCACATAAAAATGCAAGTAGAAAAATAGGGACCACCTTTGGTGGGATGGCAACAACGTTCTGTGTGCCTTTGGCATTGAGTCATGCCGGCCACATTACCATGGAGATGTCTTCGAACAGTGCTGACTCTTCGACTTTGAAACGGAGATGAACACTGCACCCTAGAGTTGGGAACGGCTAGCAGATATGTTCAAGGGGAACCTTTACCTTTACCTTTTACTCAGTCCTAAAGACAGCTAGTATGAGGCTGGAGCTGTGGGAAGGGCATACAATCCTCTTTCAGAAAGGTCGGTTGGGTAATCATAACCTGAAATCCTGATCTGAAGGGCTGTCCATTAAATGGGAATATGTGACTTGCAAAACCTATGGAGAAATGCAACCCAACCTTAACTTAACAGTGGTGGGTGCTCCTTCACTAGCGGCTTTCAAAAAGAGATTGGACAGTGATTTGTCTGAAATGATGTAGGGTCTCCTACTCAAGCATGGGGGTTGGAGTAGAAGACCTCCGAGGTCCCTTCCAACTCTATTATTCTCTTTTTTTCTCATTTTTGATTTTGGACCCCTAATTGGGGATGGGGTGGCTCAGTGGATAAAACACTGAGCTTGTCGATCAGAAAGGTTGGCAGTTCGAATCCCTGGTGCCACATAATGGAGCGAGCTCCTGTTACTTGTCCCAGCTTCTGCAAACTTCACATTTTGAAAGCTTGTAAAAAATGCAAGTAGAAAAATAGGGACCATCTTTGGTGGGAAGGTAACAGCATTCCGTACGCCTTCGGCATTTAGTCATGCTGGCCACATGATCATGAAGACATCTTCGGACAGTGCTGGCTCTTCAGTTGTGAAACGGAGATGAACACCACCCCCAAGAGTCAAGAAAGACTAGCACATATGTGTTAAGGGAATCTCTACTTTTAAACCCCTGATTACTGGAAATATGGCT
Organism: Thamnophis sirtalis; assembly: GCF_051295495.1. Lineage (NCBI taxonomy): Eukaryota > Metazoa > Chordata > Lepidosauria > Squamata > Natricidae > Thamnophis > Thamnophis sirtalis. The sequence continues at coordinate 9,496,333 of NW_028261392.1, forward strand.
TTGCGCCATTGTACCACATATGATTGATTTTATCGTAGAAGCAGAAGAAAATTATATATATATATATATATATATATATATATATATATATATATATATATATATATATATATATATATATATATATATATATATATATATATATATATATATATAATTTTCTTATATATATATATATGTTATATTTATGCTGATAAATAAATAAAGGGAGACTAGTATAGATCTATTTCAACCTATTTAGCTCTCATCAGCTAGCCACACCCTTACTGGGAATCGAACCTGTGCTCTATTGCCTCTAAGGCTATATATAAACAACTATATATATAGTTGTTCTTGATAACAACTGCCATTGTTAAGATAGTAATATGGTTGTTAAATGAATCTTGCATCCCTCTTAGTTTCATTGTCAGAAGGACGCAAAACTGATCACATGTCCTCGGACACGACAACCGCCATAAATATGAGTCTCTTGCCAAGCATCTGACTTTTGATCACATAACCATGGAGATAGCAGAAGCGTTGCAACTGTGAGGAACAAAGTTGCTAGAGGGATTAGAGACGCTCAAGAATAGATTTAAGGGTTTTGAGGGTGCATGTGAAGAAAGCAAAGGAATGTTAGCACCCTTTGCCATCTTTCTTACGATGCTAGATGTAACCCTGAGCTCCTTGTGTAATGGGTGTTGTGCATTCATCTGCAGTTAGAGTTGTAAAATTACTGTAAAAAGAACAGCAGCAGTAAGAACAATAACAGAAAAAGCTGGGACACAGGCTAACATTTAGTACTTGGGAGTAAGTAAACTGAAGTCAATGCAATTTCTGTTTCTTATGAGTGGTATAAACATTTTCATGCTCTTAATTAGCAAAATATTGAAAGTTTTGAGAGTGATTCTGGTCTCTACTATTTTCTGTCTGTATTTTAGTGAAGCACAGAGCATGGGAAAAATACTGAGTGCATAACCGCTTAACTCCTTTTAGTTTTGCTCAGCGCTGGGAGATGCTCCTTCCTGTACTCTGCCAAAAAAGGAAGGGAAGGTAGGAGAGACAAGGCGGAGGGGAGGGGAGGAGAAGAAAGGAAAGGAAAGGAAAGGGAAAAGATGGGCAGAAAAGGAAAAGGAAGGGAAAGGAAAATGATGGGAAGGGAAAGGAAGATCTCATTGCTTTCATTCTTCAGCCAAGTGACATTTATTCACCAAAAATGATGTCCGTTTGTCACTGTATAATATCTTGTGCATTCTAACAAAATTAAATCATGTTACTTTTAAGAAGTCAGATAAACTACATTATAACTATACATTGTGCTTATTCACAATTCTCTTATTTTTCATTGAAACCTCAATTCTCATTGTTTCACTAAGTAGTTATCTGCGTGTTGGCAAGAGAATTGTGAGTAAGGATGAACCCATTTGCAAACTTAAACGGTAACATGACTCAGGATAGTGGTGTTAATCTGTATTTCTGACATTATTTGAAACAATAAGTGATTAGCATTCATGTTAATGGCTTTGGTTTGGTTGGTTGACTAATGGCTGCAACATCACCATAGCTTCTAAATTCCTCCTGCTGAGATTTTATTCCCATGATTTTCCACCTTAGTCATCAAACTGAGTTGGAAAAAAATGTATCAGATTCTTTTGGTTTGTTTTTTTTAAAAAAATAATATTTTTGGAAGGACAAAACATATGGACATGATCCAGAGGTGGTATTCAGCCAGTTCTGACAGGTTCTGGAGAACTGGAAGCGGAAATTTTGAGTAGTTTGGAGAACCAGCAAATAGGTTGGCTACGCCCTTGCTGCCTCCCAGCTGATCTTCTTTTGTTGCCCTGAACAGGAGAATGGAGCTGCAAAGCAAGTTAGTGGGGTGGGGAGGGGATGGGGCAGTGCTGGGATATGACTGGTATGCCCCGATACGAGTGTACTGGTGCCTGCTGGGCATGACCCATCAAAAGCGCGAACGTCAAAAGCGCGCCGACAAAACCGCGGCGCTAAAACTGCGATGTCAAAAGCGCGCTGACAACAGAGCGCCGACAACAGTGCGCTGACAGAAGCGCGATTTAAGTTAAGGTAAGGTTTAGGGTTAGGTTTAGGGTTAGGTTTAGGGTTAGGTTTAGGGTTAGGTTTAGGGTTAGGTTTAGGGTTAGGGTTAGGGTTAGGGTTAGGTTTAGGGTTAGGTTTAGGGTTAGGTTACAGCGCGCTTCTGTCAGCGCGCTTCAGCACTCATTCGTCGGCGCGGTTTTGTCAGCGCAGTTTTGTCACCGCGGTTTAGTCAGGCGCGCTTTTGTTGTTCGCGCATTTGTGGTGGAACCCCTGCTGGGAGCACCAGGTACCATTCCGGTATGGTGCTCCAGAGGGTCCACCTACCCACCCGCCCTCCTTACCAGTATTTGAGCTGATCGGAGCTTCTGGGCATGGAGCATACGGTGCCTGTGCAATTCTCTGCTGAGCAGCTGGAGCATTGCGGGCAGTCAGTACACATGTGCATGCTGCGCTCATGCGCATGCTGCATGCACGCTGCACATGTGCATGTGGTGGACCCCGGTCCTGTTGCACTGTACCAGTTGCAATGGGATCCGGAACCCACCCCTGGAATGGGGATTTTGCAGTACCCTTCTCCTGCCATGCCCACAAAGCCACACCCACAAAGACATGCCACGCCCAAAGAACCGGTAGTAAAAAATTTGATTGGTGGTAGTAAAACTGGTAGTAAAAAGTGGTGGGATTCCACTGACATGATCGATATCTATACAATGTGCTGAATATTTGGGATTAGGAGAAACCCTCTTTAAAACTTTGAATGGTCCTTTTTTTAATCCAGTGCAATCAGTCAATCAATCAATCAATCAATCAATCTCCAATATTTTTTTGGCCATCAGCTGGTGTTTGTCAATTAATTTCCTACTTCCTATTGCTAATAATTGGACTTTGTTTCTAACTTTCTCTTGCCAGCTCTTTTACCTCCTATTTTATTGTAATTTTCCCACTACTCCTCAAATCATGATAATTTGAAGGAGATCAACATGAATCTCATGAATCCTCCTTCTCCCCCCACAATAGCTTTCTTAGATTTTTTTTTCCCTATTCCCTTTCACCTCAATATCTTGCTTGTTTGATTCCCAAATTGGTCTCTAGATAATTTTTGGCTCCCAGGCAGAATGAAATAAGTGAAAAACCTGAGATTTTTTTTTTTTAAATCATTCAGGTAAGCTAAGCCACTTGCTCCAATCCTCTTTTGTAAAGTTCTCTTAGTTTGGTGCAGAAATAGAGTCTCAGTGTTGGGAGGAGATGCAAATGCAGATATAACATCAAAAATATGCAAAAGTAAGCTGTTGCGTGTTTATTCCAATATTGCAGAGGAGGAACAAAACATGATTAAAGAATCCGACAAATCTATAGAACTGAAGGAGTTCTAAGCATGTATCTTTGTGAGGTTGTATGTGTGCATGCATGCATGCACATTTCCCCACACCTATCTGCTTCAGCAAGCCTCCTTGTCTTGTCCACTACTTACCATATTTTTCAGACTATAAGATGCACCTAGATTTAGGGGAAGACTATTTTGCAGGCCAAAATAGTCTTCCTCTAAACCCTCCACGCATCCCGTTTATGCAAAAAAAAAGCACCCATTTTTGGCCTGCATAGCGCTTCTGGGAGCTGGGGAGGGTGAAAACATAATGCACAGAGGGTTTGGGAGCCCCAAAATAGCCCCATCTTGGGTCCATAAGACACAAATAAATTTTCACCCACATTGAGGGAAGGGAGTGTGTTTTTTACTCTGAAAAATACAGTACTTGTTCTCTCCCTGTCCATCCCTAAGGGAGGGAGGGAGAATATTAAAGAAGAGATAATCTAGGTTCCTGTAAAGGAGAGAAGGAACAACCTTGAAGAACAGGAGGAACAACAGCTACCAAAATAACAGTCTGATCAAAGAAATCTGAGTCTGGGCCAGAACTGCAATCTGATAAAGTGTCCCTAACGTGACCTTCCCTATAGTTCTCGCAAAGATAAATGGAGGGAAGGGAAAAACACATTCAGACTTGAAAGATTCTGTTACTGTAACCTTATAATAAAAACATTACCATGAATGATGTTGGATTGCAAGCAGCAATGGGATGCACATTCTGTTACCACTGGTTCACACACCCCCGCATGCACACCCACTTCATGTGCACACACCAGTGGAGGGTTGCAGGTGGTATGCCCCGGTATGGATGTACTTGTGCCTGCCGGAAGCACAGGGTACTGTTCCGGTACGGTGTTCCGGATGGCCCACCTGCCCGCCCGCTCTCCTTACCTGTATTTGAGCTCTTCAGTGCTTCCACACATGCACACAGAGCGACTGGTGCCTGCGCATTGCTCCGCTGAGCAGCTGGAGCATTGTGGAGGCGTTACAGAGTGTTGCAGGAGGTAATGACACATGTGCATGCTGTGCACATGTCTGTGTGTGTGCTGTGCACATTCATGTGGTGGACGCTGGGCCCAGGTGCACCGTACCAGTTGCATCGGGATCCGGAACCCACCACTGGCACACATGCGCCTAGTAGGGGCATGGGTGCTTTATGCGCATGTGCCTGGACTTCTGTGCTTGCTCTTTGCTTGTACACACACTTTCTGTATGTGTGCCCAGCCTCAAAATTGTGCTTAAATAGGACAGCATAGAGCTGGGCCGGGTGGGCAGGCCCACTACTGGTTCGGGTGAACCAGTCCGAACCGGCTGAATACCACTTCTGTTTCCATGCCTGGAATGCCTTGAAGGCCTGACTTTGAAAGTGTACCTGATAGACCTCTCTAAGTCACATCATTACCTATTTGTATGCAGTTCCCTAATCCTTGATGTGCTGGATAACAGGATTGCAGAGAAAATTTCTGCAGAATTTCAGGCTGCAGGATAAAGGGCAGAGAAATTCAGCGTTGTCATCCCGGCTGGTTGCCTAATCTGATTTATTTCCATTCTTAGAGTCCTGCTGAATGATCTATGGATGGCTCAGTGGAAGACTTGAGCATTTACACTTCCCCCGTATCTCACATGTATCCTAATACGAGGCCCAGTTTCTAATGGTGTAAATATTTTACACTGCACTTCCTCTCTGAGCCTGCCTGATAAACTGAAGTTCAGATTCAGAAGCTTTCCAATTTGCGCCCTTCATCACTCCGCTGGCTTAGAAAGTCGAGCGGCAACATTGTTTGTTTCTCCTAAGTTTGTGGCGACGATTCATTACAACAATGGAAATCAATTCTAAAATGGAAGGTGGCAGGATGGAACAATATAATGGAGATTTAAATGCAATTGTTTAGTCATTCTGAAGCCATGTAATTATAGGGAACTAGAAGGGGAAAAAAAATGCACACACTTTACATCTTGCTATCATTGACTCCTGAGCAAATAACCCCAGTAGGATGGCAAGTACATTCTACTTACGATAGAAGGAATTGCTTTCATTCCACATCTGGTAGCCTATCAAGATCAATCAAGGTCTCTTGTGAAGAGTTTCTTGAGGAAGGGAATTGTGAAAGGAACAGATGCTGGGAGCGCTGATTGGTTGAGGTGTGTCTTTTATTCTAATTGGTTAAGTTTGTTTCTGGCTTTGTTCTTCCTTCCTGTTTCTCTCTGGGAAATGTCCATTTGCCTTCTTCACAATCTCAGTGGGTGGATTAATAAGCATGGTTTGGCTTGGCTTGGTTCGGTTTCGTATGGTTTGGGTTGTTTTTCCTTTGCGTTGCGTTGCATTGTGTTGTGTTGTGTTGCACTAGTTTGGTTTGGTTTGGTTTGGGTAACAAGCTCAGTTTGAAAAACCGAGATTGATCTCAATTCTCTTGAGATAACAACGGGATACAGACTTTCCTGCAACTCATTTAAAACAGCTTTGTTTAGAGTTCTCTTTGGAGACTCAGGTCAGAAGGTTTGAATCAGACTCTTCTGGATCCTTTCATTTTATATAAGAGTACAATTAAATCCTACCGTCCCTAATTTTTAGCACTGTCTTTTGATGTTAACTTTCACTTTTGGCCCATGAGTGGCTTATTATCATTCATTCAATCAATCAATCAATCAATCAATCAATCAAAAATAATTGACCATCCAACTCACTCTCAATGTTTCTGGGTGGCTTACAAGTATAAAACCTTATAGCAATAGCAATAGCAATAGCAATAGCAATAGCAGTTAGACTTATATACCGCTTCATAGGGCTTTCAGCCCTCTCTAAGCGGTTTACAGAGTCAGCATATCGCCCCCAACAACAATCTGGGTCCTCATTTTACCCACCTCGGAAGGATGGAAGGCTGAGTCAACCTTGAGCCGGTCAGATTTGAACAGCCGAACTGCAGAACTGCAGTCAGCTGAAGTAGCCTGCAGTGCTGCATTTAACCACTGCGCCACCTCGGCTCTAATATAAAACAAACAATAAAAAGTAATAACAACCCATCTCCCTGGTGACAGAGTCAGTCAAATAGGTCACTTTATGGCTCCATCCCAGTCTGAGTTTCTGATTTTAGTGAAAACTTGTCTTTTGCAAGGTCTTCAGAGCCTTACAAAACAGTGTCAAAATGGGGGCCAATGTTATCTCCATCAGGATAATATTCCATAGTGAGGGAACCACCACAGAGAAGACCCTTGTTTTGGTCAATGGTAGGAACGCATCCATTCAATGGGGCATTATCTATCCCGTGACTTTATAGCAAATTGATTAAGTGGATTTTGCTGACCCAACTTTGCAAGAGCCGAGATGGCACAGTGGTTAGGGCGCAGTACTGCAGGCCACTTCAGCTGACTGTTATCTGCAGTTCAGCGGTTCTAATCTCACCGGCTCAAGGTTGACTCAGCCTTCCATCCTTCCGAGGTGGGTGAAATGAGGACCCAGACTGTGGGGGCGATATGCTAACTCTGTAAACCACTTAGAGAGGGCTGAAAGCCCTATGAAGCGGTATATAAGTCTAACTGCTATTGCTATTGCTAACTTTTAAGCCTTTCGCCACAAATTGCAACCTGATTAAAATCTGTTCGAAGTTCACCGGTTCACCTTCAGTGCTTTCTTCTGCTGCTTAGTTTTCCGAGTCTTTGTAGTGGAAAACTTTCAGGCTATCTGCTTTTTGAGATCTTCTCCCTGTAGACATTAGATCCTGAAGCAATGTATCTTATCTATGCATACTCCGTGTTTTGAAACAGAACTGATGTCCTGCTCAGGGACATAGTCGAAGCAGTCCAAGTATTTGTACAAGCACAGCCGGTAAAGCAGTGCCAAGCAAGTTGGGACAAGCAATAGTTAGTATAACATTTGAAGAAGAGGAAGATGAAAAGATGTGGAGGCTTTAGAAAGAGTGGAGAGAAGAGCAACGAAGAGGATTAGGGGACTGGAGGCTAAATATATATAAAGAATGCTTGATTGGAACTGGGTATATCTAGTTTGATGAAAAGAAGGACACAATAGTAGTGTTCTTATATCTCAGGGGTTGCCACAAAGAAGAGGAAGTCAAGCTATTCTCCAAAGCACCTGAAAGCAAAACAAGAAGTAATGGGGGGAAACTAATCAAGGAGAGAAGCAACCAAGAACTAAGGAGAAATTTCCTGACAGTTGAAACAATTAATCAGTGGGACAACTTGCCCCCAGAAGTTGTGAATGCTCTGGGTACTTGAGAGACCGCCTGCTGCCAATCACCTCCGCTAGACCGATTAGATCCCACAGATTAGGCCTCCTCCGAATTCCATCTGCCGGCCAGTGTCGACTGGCGACTACCCAGAGGAGAGCCTTCTCTGTGGCTGCTCCGACCCTTTGGAACGAACTCCCCGTGGAGATTCGAACCCTCACCACCCTCCAGGCCTTCCGCAAAGCCGTTAAAACCTGGCTGTTCCGACAGGCCTGGGGCTAAAGAGCTGTTGCCCCCATCTGGAATGGTATGACTGTTGTGTGTTTTTAAATTATGTATTGTTATGTATCGTTTATTTTTTATTTTTTGTCTGTACCCCCCCCCCCTTCCCTGATTTGATTTGTTAGCCGCCCTGAGTCCCCTTTGGGGGGAAAAGGGTGGCATATAAATATAATAAATGAAATGAAATGAAATGAACACTGGAAGTTTTTAACAAGAGATTGGACAATCATTTGTCTGAAGGGGTGTAGGGTTTCCTTCTTAAGCAGGGGGCTGGACTAGAAGACCTTCAATGTCCCTTCCAACTCTGTTATTTTATTCTATAACTTTAGCCAATCTAGTCCCAGAAGATTCAGTGTGGGGTTAAGTCATTCCTAATTAATTAGCTGGTAGAAGAGCTAGTCAGTTAGGGAACACAGTGGCCATAGTGTACTGTGAAAAGTTGGCATGGAAAAGTTCCTCGCATTGAAAACTTGCTCTATACACCAACTGGGAGATGACTTTGCTTTGTCTTCTAAACTGTCACACTGAAAGCCCCTGGTTTTGTGCCGCAGAGTCCTCTGCTGAAGCCAGCCTGGATAAACTTCAGCCAAAGGAAAAGAGATATAAATCAGGACTCCGACATGAAGCACCTTCCTAATCAATGCCGCATGGTGCATTTAATTCTGCTCGCTTATGACTCAGATATATATTTAACTGACAACTCTCTTGCAAAATTGTTGTTTGTTTACTTCTCAGCCATACACATTTGCGAGAGCTTATAGACCAATTCTAGAAACATCTGTGCTGATTTCTTTTTTTTTTCTTTTATCAACCCGAACAACCACAGGCATCCATCTTCTCTCTCAGATACTACACCATATTGCCAAATGTATTCGCTCACCCATCCAAATAATCAGAATCAGGTGTTCCAATCACTTCCGTGGCCACAGGTTTATAAAATCAAGTACCTAGATGTTTTTACAAACATTGGTGAAAGAATGGGTCGCTCTTCAGGAGCTCAATGAATTCCAGCGTGGAATTGTAATAGGATGCCACCTGTGCAACAAATCCAGTCGTTAAATTTCCTCGTTCCTAAATATTCCATAGTCAGCTGTATTATAAGAACGTGGAAGTGTTTGGGAACGACAGCAACTCAGCCACGAAGTGGTAGGCCACATAAACTCATCCAACATCAGTGTGTGACCTCACAAATGCGCTTCTGGAAGAATGGTCAAAAATAGCAATAGCAATAGCAGTTAGACTTATATACCGCTTCATAGGGCTTTCAGTCCTCTCTAAGCGGTTTACAGAGTCAGCATATCGCCCCCACAGTCTGGGTCCTCATTTCACCCACCTCGGAAGGATGGAAGGCTGAGTTAACCTTGAGCCGGTCAGATTAGAACCGCTGAACTGCAGATAACAGTCAGCTGTAGTGGCCTTCAGTACTGCACCCTAACCACTGCGCCACCTCGGCTCAAAAATCCCCATAAACACATTCCTAAACCTTGTGGACAGCCTTCCCAGAAGAGTTGAAGCTGTTATAGCTGCAAAGGGTGGATCGACATCATATTGAACCCTATGGATTAAGAATGGGATGTCACTTACAGTAAGTTCATGTGCGAGTAAAGGCAGGTGAGCGAATACTTTTGGCAATAGAGTGTATCTCTGGATCTCATAGGGTTGTTGTGAAGATAAATGAGACAAGGAATTAGAAAGGCTTCCCACACCGTGAAGTGGTATTTAAAAATAGAATCAGTAATTATGAATTTTCCTTTGTCTGAAGTGGTGTGGGGTTTCCTGCCTAAGCAAGGGGTTGGACTAGAAGACCTCCAAGGTCCCTTCCAATTCTGTTATTCTATAAGAGCCGAGGTGGCGCAGTGGTTAAATGCCGCACTGCAGGCTACTTCAGCTGACTGCAGTTCTGCAGTTCGGCTGTTCAAATCTCACCGGCTCAGGGTTGACTCAGCCTTCCATCCTTCCGAGGTGGGTAAAATGAGGACCCGGATTGTTGTTGGGGGCAATATGCTGACTCTGTAAACCGCTTAAAGAGGGCTGAAAGCCCTATGAAGCGGTATATAAGTCTAACTGCTATTGCTATTGCTAGTTCTATTGCTATTGCTATTCTATTCTAATTCACAAGTGTGTCCAATCATTTTTCTTAAAAAGCATTTCTATACCCTACCACAAATCAACTGGTTTATATATTTTGAGTAGAAGTTGCTATAAGCACAATAAAATGGTCCCAATTTCTCCTTAAATTTTTTATATGAATTTTTTTTTTTAAAAAATTAAAGCAGTGAATGAAATTATCTTGACAGGTTTATCTACTGGACCTGACTGAAAGAAGGTGAAATTTTTTGACAGTGAGAACAATCAACCAATGGAACAGAAGTTGCCCTTAGAAGTTGTAGGAGCTTCATCACTGGAGGCTTTCAAGAAGAGACTAGACTGCCGTCTGTCAGAAATAGTGTAGGGTCTCCTGCTTGGATGGGGGGTTGGACTAGATGACCTACAAGGTCCCTTCAAACTCTGCTAATCTGTTAAAAAAAAAACTCTTATGTTTCATTATCACCCTGTCTGGAGTCATATTCTAAAAAGAATCCCAAAGGTGCTTTTTCAAAAGGCAACTGGGCTTTGTTTTTCCTTGAAGACATTTTGCTTCTCATCCAAGAAACTTCTTCAGTTCTGAAGAACATCACTTCTGAAGTTCTAAAGTTCTTGGATGAGAAATGAAACATCTCCAAAGAAAAACAAAGAAAGTTCAGTTGCCTCTTGAAAAAGCACAAGCAAGGGACAACCATGACTGAGAATCTCCAAAAATATTCTAAAAGGAGGTAATGAAAGAAATGTCCTTCTGGGTTCGGCTCCAAGTGGGGAAAAAGACACTGGAGACATGGAGGCTGCTTGGAAAGATGGTTTATTGGTGGACAGGACCACATGGCTTGAGCCCTGAACAGAAAAGGTGATCACATGCTTCAATGTTGGTGGAGAAGAAGAGAAGGGCTGAGGGAGGGGCTTGCTAGGTTTTTTCTAACCTGTTCAGTCCCACCTCTCTGTTTCCTGTTCCCGTGTAAGAAATGTATTCTGATTGGTTGTCAGACTCCCATAGGGCCATGCGGGGCAACTCTCTAGGCTGTGTTTTGAATCCAGGTTTGGTTGAGTTCTCAGATGCCATGTGGTGAGTTGGGGCCAATATTATCATGCTTTACTCCCATCCCCCTGGAGCTGAATTGGAGAAGCCTTTATTATGTAAAGTGGACTAGCTTGGCCTTCTTAATAGCCCATTGACAAAGTGGGGATGGGCAGGAAGCTACAGGCAGCTATTCTGTCTTTTAAAACATGTTTCTTTCTTTTCACATCCAGAGAAATATTCTGCCTTTTCAATATTTCCTAGGATATTTCATTTTTTCTGGGAGAGGGCTGGGTGATAACTTCCTACAGAGGTTAAAAGAGGAATTCCAAGCACTCAACCATCTCTTCCATAACAGTTGAAAAAAATAGGCTTATCTTGCTGCCAAGGTGGCAGGGGAAGGTCTATCAGGAAAACCTCTGGTTCCTACACAAGCTACTTAACAAAGCTACTGTCTCTCGGTCCGAGGAGGAAATTGTGGAAAACAAGTCACAAGCTGTGAAAACAACCAGCTTCTTCTCAGCTCCAACCCACTTGGAGAGGTCAACCATTTTCTGGCCACATTCCTTACACAGCTACAGACTACCCTGAGCATCTGATAAGCATCCAAGTAAACAGGAAATTGTGATAGCAAGACGAATAGAAGCCTGAGTAAAGATACAGAGCAAACAGACTTGGTGGCTGAAAATTCTTCAGATGTGCTCAATTTTTATCGCGTGCTCATTAAACTCCCTTGCCAAGGACAATAGGTTTTTTCAACAGACAAGTGATAACAAGGGAGCCCTTTTGTCCTGCTCCTTATCAAAATGAGCTCAGAGTCCCCTGTCCCCCCTGTGCTTCAGGAAGGGCATCAGGCAACATCTCTTGTGAAGGCTGTTCAAACAATCATGGGATGAATAATTTGGACTCCTATCATCTCTTGATGGCGCAATGCAAAGCGGGTTAAAGAGAAACCATCTTCCACGAGACATTCCATAAATCATTGACAGATAAATCTGCTTTTATTGCAAAGAAAAGGATCCCAAGCAGGGAAGAAGGACTCAAAGGGGCAGGAAGATTTGCTAGCCCTAATTTGGGGCATCGATTGGGTGCAAATTCTCCATAGGCAGAATTTTGGGGAAATGCTATAGTTGTGTCCGTGCACAAATTGCTGTCCAAAAAAGAGAGCAACATCTGGGAGAGATGTCGGATTCAAATGTGGCATTCATTCGCTTGAATGAGAAGCCTCTGCTAATAAAGTAATCATGATAATCAAAATTGTCCCTGGATTATAACACATAGATAAATATATAAAGGAGGGTAAGGGATGTGATAATAAGATTAATGTAAACATGTATGAAAAGTAGAAATTGTATTTGTTGCTATGTTAAAATATGTATGGAAATGACGAAGCCAGAAAGATCGCCTATGCCCAATGTTTTTAATGTTTGTTCAATAACTTTTTTTAAAAAAAGAAAGAAATTGTTCCTGGATTTCCCCCACCCCCTAGAGATGAGTGGGTTGAACAAAATTGAAGGGATCACATAATTGAACTCTACTTAGTGAAAACTCTCTGGGAATGAGAAGATAGAGGCTGAAATTCATTCTCATTCTCTCCCTCTCCCTCTCCCTCTCTCTCTCTCTCTCTCTCTCTCTCTCTCTCTCTCTCTCTCTCTCTCTCTCTCTCTCTCTCTCTCCCTCCCTCCCTCCCTCCCTCCTTCCCTCCCTCCCTCCCTCTCCCTCTCCCTCTCCCTCCCTCTCTCTCTCCCCCTCCCTCCCTCTCTCTCTCTATGTATACATATATACATATACATACATATGCGCGCGCGCACACACACACATGTGTGTTGCATTTGTGCTGGTAAATAGATAAATAGATAGGTAGGTAGGTATAGGTATAGGTATAGGTATAGGTATAGATATAGATATAGATATAGATATAGATATAGATATAGATATAGATATAGATATAGATATAGATATAGATATAGATATAGATATAGATATAGATAATAGATATAGATGTTGTATATGTGCTGATAAATAAATAAAGGGAGACTAGTATAGATCTATTTCAAGCTATTTAGCTCTCATCAGTTAGCCATACCCTTACTGGGATTCGAACCTGGGCTGTATTACATATTAGGCAGACGTGTTAACCACTAAGCCACAGGCTCTCCTCCTTTATCACATTTATCACAAGTACATAGATATAGATTAGATATAGATATAGATATAGATATAGATATAGATATAGATATAGATAGAGATAGAGATAGAGATAGAGATAGAGATAGAGATAGAGATAGAGATAGAGATAGAGATAGAGATAGAGATAGAGATAGAGATAGAGATACATACACACACGCACATATATATATATATATTTGATGGAAGCTTTCAGTTATATCCTTCCTCAATTGGTGTCTGCTAATCCTAGATCAAATGGGACATGGTGGCTCAGTGGCTAAGCTTGTCGATCAGAAAGGTCAGCAGTTTGGTTGTTTGAATCCCTAACTCCGTGTAACCAAGTGAGCTCCCATTACTTGTCCCAGCTTCTGCCAACCTAGCAGTTCGAAACCATGTACAAATGCAAGTAGAAAAATAGGGACCACCTTTGGTAGGAAGGTAACAATGTTCCATGGACCTTTGGCATTGAGTGATGCTGGCCACATGACCACGGAGATGTCTTCGGACAGTGCTGGATCTTCGGCTTTGAAACGGAGATGAGCACCATCACTTAGAATCGGGAATGACGAGCACATATGTCCGATGGGAACCTTTACCTTTACCTTATAAAAGTCAAGGACAAACCTGGAGCTAATAGCAATCTCTTTTCAGAAGCTTAAATATGACAGACTACAGATACCACCTTGGGGCTTTTGAGGAAAGATAAGGTAAATATAAGTTGATGAAGTGAGTCACTTTACAAGCATATGTCAGTATGTAGAGTGTGTAATCAACTTATAATTTAAATAGGGCCTATCTTATTTAACGATCCCTGATGGAAGCATTGCATCAAAGCTGAATCAGCTTTCTTGCTTACTTCAAGTTCAGGACAAAAAGGGCAGGCACATTAGAACATATGCTGGATTGGAGCCTGGCTCAAGGAAGTTCACCAATCTCCCAGCAGATGGCCTTCAGCGAAAGTCCCATCAAGGCAAATAGCTATTGGTCTCCAGGACTGATAGAAGATAATTGTTGTAGCTGATGATATTACCTAGTTTGATAATGAAACATCTGAAGAAGAAGAAATCCCAAGCTTAGAGGACACCAAGGACCCCTTAATCTCCAGAACTTCCCTGAATTGGTCCAACCCAATTCATTCAACTTTGGACATTTCCTGGAATACTTCCACCATCACTGGTAGAAACCATGGGGGAAATTATACGCTGCTTTCACAAGTTTGAAGGATGCTTCCAGTTACATCCTCCCTCAATTGGTGTCTACTAATCCGATATCAAATGGGATATGGTTGCTCAGTGGCTAAGACACTGAATGTCAGTGTTCCAAATATCATGCAGAATTAAATCAGAGTCCAAGGCAGAGTTATCCTTAAAGTTCCAATTTAATAAAACAGACATGTTGGCATCGAGTTATGGAATCCCAATTCTGAAACTTCCTGGGATTCCACCCAGTTGAAAGTTCATGATCTTGTGACCACACCCACAAATCCATCACATGGGTCCAATCTTCTTTTTCCACCTGGCATCTCCACCCAGCTGGTTTCGGTCAGGTGATAAGGTGTGGAGACAAAGAATAACCTTGAGCTTCTAGAAAGGATTTTTTTATTTTGAAAACAACACATTCTACCCCTTGCTATTCCCCCCCCCCTTAATGAGAATGTGGCAGGCCAAAGATTTTTAAAGGAACCACTGCAGGCCTGACACTGAGCTTGTTGATCAGAAAGGTTGGCATTTTGGTGGTTTGAATCCCTAGTGCCATGTAATGGAGTGAGCTCCCTTTACTTGTCCCAGCTTCGGCCAACCTAGCAGTTCAAAAGCACGTAAAAATGCAAGTAGAAAAATAAGAATCATCCTTGGTGGGAAGGTAACAGTGTTCTGTACACCTTTGGGATCTAGTCATGCCGGCCACATGACCACGGAGACGTCTTTGGACAGCACTGGCTCTTCGGCTTTGAAACGGAGATGAGCACCATCCTTTAGAGAATGACTAGCACATAAGTGTGAGGTGAACCTTTACCCTTTACCTATAATCCTAAACCATGAAGCTTGGCGAATATAAGTTACGCAGATTCATTACTATGCTCAAGGATATATTTTCTTTCTCTTGCATAACAAATCAGAAAGGTGTGAAAAAGGGTGTCCCTAGGTTTCTATTCTTTTAATTTTTTAAAATTCTTCATCAATCCCAGCTTTGCCCAGACTAGAATTTCATTCCTCTTCATACTCAAACTAAAACAGATCTCACAGTTATCCCCGTACACTTTAGTCAGCAGAAAATCTGTCCACGGCCCGAGTCCTTTTCTGCAAGTGGAGTTGATAAATCACATTGAAACCAAAATGACAGTATTCTTAAGAATTCCTGTTATGTGCCTTTATCCATTGAGGTTCCTAGCACTAATATCAATCAATTCAAAACCATTAAATGTCTTGGTGTGTGTGTGTGTGTGTGTGTGTGTGTGTGTGTGTGTGTGTGTGTGTGTGTACGCATGCCAGGCCTGGAAGCCATCTTTTATATTGGGCCTTCAGGCCTGCCACATTTAAGGCTGTGGGAAATTGGGAGGGGGGAATTATATGGAGTGTGTGAGATGTGGTCAAAAATAACATTCCTTTCTCAGAGAGTCAAGGACGTTTTGCTCTGCACCTGGAGGGGCGTGACTGGGAGGCATCTCCAGTTGGGATGGTGCTTGATTGGACCCTGCGATGGACATGTGGGTGCTGGGCAGGGGTTTGGACTTTCATTTGGGTGGGGAAAACCTGGATTCTTTCATATTCAGGTTTTTCCCAGTTGTGCCAATATGACACCTCTAATAAAATGGAACTTTGAGGAAACTCAAGCCTCTGAGTCTTCTTTCGTTGAGGTTGTTACTTGGAACCTTGATAGTGTGTGTGTGTGTGTGTGTGTGTGTGTTTGTGTGACTACCTCTGGAAAAAAACAGCACAAAATGGATCTGCAACATGTTGCAATGTTTATCTTGTTTTTTGCAAGGAGTAAATACTGATAAGTATGTTGGCTATAAAGAACAAAGCTTTTAAGTTGCTTGACCTCTTGGGGATCCAAGCAACGTTCTGGGATGCTGGTTCTAAAATTTTTGGCTATGTGCATCCTGCCATGTTTAACCCTTTAAGGCTGGATTACTGTCAACTCTAGGCACATAGGCAGCTTTGACCCATCAATTATTGATCAAATTAGTACATTTCGTGAGCTCTCTGAACTCCTTGACCTCTCCTTACAGCTTTTTATTTTCATACTTAGTGGGAATAAATTTGGACCTAAGAATCAGTAGCCTCTCTTATTCAATATCCAAGTTCTCCTTAGCTTGAGAAAGCCTTAATGGGTTTTTGATTTGTTGTTGTTGTTTGTTGTGAAGTCATGTCC